>NC_034202.2:40939839-41017339 GCF_002021735.2 Oncorhynchus kisutch | reverse complement strand
AGTGGAATATTTTAATTTATCCCGGGAGAATAAGTATCTTTCCTACCCAGAGGTTCATTTTAAACATTTCCCTCACCCCTGAATCCCATGGCAGACAGATCAGCGCGTCATCAACACGGCACAGTGCATCGTCAGTAGAGATGTGGGCGCTTTCCTTCTTTAGATTATAGATCTCTCTTTGATAGAACATTTCCTTATCTAACTACCCACCGAGGCCTTCAAATGATACTTCACTGTGACATCAGCGAAACTGTTTCTTCCTGGATTGAAACTAATCGGATGTTTAAAACGGTCCAATCTTAAAGTCACATCGGCGCATGAGGCCACTCCATATTTAGAGGCGCATGAGGCCACTCCATATTTAGAGGCGCATGAGGCCACTCCATATTTAGAGGCGCATGTAAAAGTGTTTAATGTTCCTCGTGGGACCAGCCTATTGAAGCAGTCAGGAAATGTGATTGGGTGAGATTGTTGTCGGCTCAATGAGATGTTTAATGAAAGGGGAATTGTGAATCAACTATAATGGTATAGAAAATTATTTTGTTATCAAAAATAACATTTATAAAAAATATCTTGTTCAAAAAATATAGTGGTGTAGTTCAGCCCATTGTATAACAAAATACTCAGAAGTAATTAAAATAATTAATTTATTAATTAAATTTAAATTGTATTTTCCAAATAATTGTAATAGAAATTCTGCCCATCTCTGATCGTAGATCCATAACTCAGCATCAACAACCCAACCTGGCTCTGGCAAGCAACACTGAGGCATGCATGAGAGCACCAGCTGTTCTGGATGACTGTGTGATCACGCTCTCCGTAGCCGATTGTGAGCAAGACCTTTAAACAGGTCAACATTCACAAAGCCGCGAGGCCAGACAAATCACCAGGACGTATAACTCAGAGCAGGCAAGCTACTTCACTGACATTTTCAAACTCTCCCTGGCTGTTCATTGACTACAGCTCAGCGTTCAACACCATAGTGCCCTCAAAGCTCATCACTAAGCTAATGACCCTGGGACTAAACACCTCCCTCTGCAACTGGATCCTGGACTTCCTGACGGGCCGCCCCCAGGTGGTAAGGGTAGGCAACAACACATCTGCAATGCTTATCCTCAACACTGGGGCCCCTCAGTGGTGTGTGCTTAGTCCCCTCCTGTACTACCTGTTCACCCACGACTGCATGGCCAAGCATGACTCCAACACCATCATTAAGTTAGCTATCGACACAACAGTGGTAGGCCTGATCACCAACAACGATGAGACAGCCTATAGGGAGGAGGTCAGAGACCTGGCAGTGTGGTGCCAGGATACCAACCTCTCCCTCAACGATGAGACAGCCTATAGGGAGGAGGTCAGAGACCTGGCAGTGTGATGCCAGGAGAACAACCTCTCCCTCAACGATGAGACAGCCTATAGGGAGGAGGTCAGAGAGCTGGCAGTGTGGTGCCAGGACAACAACCTCTCCCTCAACGATGAGACAGCCTATAGGGAGGAGGTCAGAGAGCTGGCAGTGTGGTGCCAAGACAACAACCTCTCCCTCAATGATGAGACAGCCTATAGGGAGGAGGTCAGAGAACTGGCAGTGTGGTGCCAGGACAACAACCTCTCCCTCAATGTGAGAAAGACAAAGGAGCTGATCGTAGACTACAGGAAAACGAGGGCCGAACAGGCCCCCATTAACATCGACGGGACTGTAGTGGAGCGGGTCGAGAGTTTCAAGTTCCTTGGTGTCCACATCTATCATGATCCAAAACCACCAAGACAGTCGTGAAGAGGCCATTTCCCCTTAAGGAGACTGAAAAGTTCTGGCATGGGACCCCAGAGCCTCAAAAAGTTCTACAGCTGCACCATTGAGAGCATCCTGACCGGTTGCATCACCGCCTGGTATGGCAACTGCTCGGCATCTGAGCCTAAGGAACTACAGAGGGTAATGCGTACGGCCCAGTACATCACTGGGGCCAAGCTTCCTGCCATCCAGGACCTCTATACTAGGCGGTGTCAGAGGAAAGTCCAAAAAATGGTCAAAGACTCCAGCCACCCAAGTCATAGACTGTTCTCTCTACTACCACACGGCAAGCAGTACAGGGGCGCCAAGTCTAGGTCCAAGAGGCTTCTAAACAGCTTCTACCCCCAAGCCATAAGACTGCTGAACAACTAATCAAATGGCCACCGGACGTTCTGCCCCTGAACAGGCAGTTAACCCACTGTTCCTAGGCCGTCATTGATTCGATTTATTTACTTTAGTTTATTTAGTCAATATTTTATTACCTCTATTTATTGAACTGCATTGTGGGTTAAGGGCTTGTAAGTAAGAATTTCACTGTAAGGTCTACTACACCTGTTGTATTCAGCATTTCACTGTAAGGTCTACTACACCTGTTGTATTCAGCATTTCACTGTGAGGTCTACTACACCTGTTGTATTCAGCATTTCACTGTGAGGTCTACTACACCTGTTGTATTCAGCATTTCACTGTAAGGTCTAATACACCTGTTGTATTCAGCATTTCACTGTAAGGTCTACAACACCTGTTGTATTCAGCATTTCACTGTAAGGTCTACTACACCTGTTGTATTCAGCATTTCACTGTAAGGTCTACTACACCTGTTGTATTCAGCATTTCACTGTCAGGTTTACTACAACTGTTGTATTCAGCATTTCACTGTAAGGTCTACTACACCTGTTGTATTCAGCATTTCACTGTAAGGTCTACTACACCTGTTGTATTTGACGCATGTGACAAATAACCTAATGTGTTCTGTCTACCCACAGGCTCCACAATATCGCCTAAACACTACAAATTAAAAACAGATGTGTTTGGAGGAACTGCATTTGGAGTCAAATCCACCCTCCTGGCATTACACCTAAATCCACCATGGCCTCCTGGCATTACACCTAAATCCACCATGGCCTCCTGGCATTACACCTAAATCCACCATGGCCTCCTGGGTATTACACCTAAATCCACCATGGCCTCCTGGCATTACACCTAAATCCACCATGGCCTCCTGGCATTACACCTAAATCCACCATGGCCTCCTGGCATTACACCTAAATCCACCATGGCCTCCTGGCATTACACCTAAATCCACCATGGCCTCCTGGCATTACACCTAAATCCACCATGGCCTCCTGGCATTACACCTAAATCCACCATGGCCTCCTGGCATTACACCTAAATCCACCATGGCCTCCTGGCATTACACCTAAATCCACCATGGCCTCCTGGCATTACACCTAAATCCACCATGGCCTCCTGGCATTACACCTAAATCCACCATGGCCTCCTGGCATTACACCTAAATCCACCATGGCCTCCTGGCATTACACCTAAATCCACCATGGCCTCCTGGCATTACACCTAAATCCACCATGGCCTCCTGGCATTACACCTAAATCCACCATGGCCTCCTGGCATTACACCTAAATCCACCATGGCCTCCTGGCATTACACCTAAATCCACCATGGCCTCCTGGCATTACACCTAAATCCACCATGGCCTCCTGGCATTACACCTAAATCCACCATGGCCTCCTGGCATTACACCTAAATCCACCATGGCCTCCTGGCATTACACCTAAATCCACCATGGCCTCCTGGCATTACACCTAAATCCACCATGGCCTCCTGGCATTACACCTAAATCCACCATGGCCTCCTGGCATTACACCTAAATCCACCATGGCCTCCTGGCATTACACCTAAATCCACCATGGCCTCCTGGCATTACACCTAAATCCACCATGGCCTCCTGGCATTACACCTAAATCCACCATGGCCTCCTGGCATTACACCTAAATCCACCATGGCCTCCTGGCATTACACCTAAATCCACCATGGCCTCCTGGCATTACACCTAAATCCACCATGGCCTCCTGGCATTACACCTAAATCCACCATGGCCTCCTGGCATTACACCTAAATCCACCATGGCCTCCTGGCATTACACCTAAATCCACCATGGCCTCCTGGCATTACACCTAAATCCACCATGGCCTCCTGGCATTACACCTAAATCCACCATGGCCTCCTGGCATTACACCTAAATCCACCATGGCCTCCTGGCATTACACCTAAATCCACCATGGCCTCCTGGCATTACACCTAAATCCACCATGGCCTCCTGGCATTACACCTAAATCCACCATGGCCTCCTGGCATTACACCTAAATCCACCATGGCCTCCTGGCATTACACCTAAATCCACCATGGCCTCCTGGCATTACACCTAAATCCACCATGGCCTCCTGGCATTACACCTAAAGCGGACATCGCCATTGGCTGCACGGAGTCGCATTAACAGAAATGTTGTGCAGCTTTGTTTACATCTCGATTAGGATGATAGAAAACCGTCTCGTTATTTATTTTAATGATGTTTCAAATCGTCATTATTTCTATAAAGCAAATGGCCACCCAGACTATTTACACTTTCTCATTCTGAACTTCTACCGCGAGTGAGGCAGGTGTGGCTTTGTGGCAATGATCACAAGAGCAGCTGCTCACCAATTTGACAACCACCAAAACATCCGCTATGGGGGTTTTCTGCTAACACTTGATCTGATTGAATCTCGGTCTTAATCAAGACTGGAAGTATGTACACACACACACACACACACGTACACACACACACGTATACACACACACACACACACGTACGTACACACACACACACGTACGTACACACACACACACGCACGTACACACACGTACACACACACACACACGTATACACACACACACACACACACGTATACACACACACACACACGTACGTACACACACGTACACACACACACACACCTATACACACACACACACACACACACGTATACACACACACACACACGTACGTACACACACACACATAAGGAACGTTCACACACACACGCACACACACGCACGTACACACACACACACACACACGTACACACACACACGCACGTACACACACACACACACACACACACACACGTACACACACACACACGTATACACACACACACACGTACGTACACACACACACACACGCACATACACACACACACACACACGCGCGCGCACACGCACGCACGTACACACACACACACACGCACATACACACACACACACGCACACACACAAACACACACACACACACGTACACATACACGCGCACATACACACACACACACACACACACGTACACACACACACACACCTATACACACACACACACACACACACGTATACACACACACACACACGTACGTACACACACACACATAAGGAACGTTCACACACACACGCACACACACGCACGTACACACACACACACACACACACGTACACACACACACGCACGTACACACACACACACACACACACACACACGTACACACACACACGTATACACACACACACACGTACGTACACACACACACACACACGCACATACACACACACACACACACGCGCGCGCACACGCACGCACGTACACACACACACACACGCACATACACACACACACGCACACACACAAACACACACACACACACGTACACATACACGCGCACATACACACACACACACACACGCACGTACACACACATACACGCACGCACATGCATTAAATACACACTTAGTGGACAAAACATTAAGAACACCTGCAGTAATAATAGTATTGTAATATTACACTGAGTGGACAAAACATTAAGAACACCTGCAGTAATAACAGTATTGTAATATTACATTGAGTGGACAAAACATTAAGAACACCTGCAGTAATAATAGTAGTGTAATATTACATTGAGTGGACAAAACATTAAGAACACCTGCAGTATTAATAGTATTGTAATATTACATTGAGTGGACAAAACATTAAGAACACCTGCAGTATTAATAGTATTGTAATGTTACATTGAGTGGACAAAACATTAAGAACACCTGCAGTAATAATAGTAGTGTAATATTACGCTGAGCTGCTCTTTCCATCACATAGACTGACCAGGTGAATCCAGGTGAAAGCTGTGATCCCTTATCGATGTCACCTATTAAATCCACTTCAATCAATGTATATGAAGGGGAGGAGACGGGTTTAAAGATGAAGGGGAGGAGACAGGTTTAAAGATGAAGGGGAGGAGACGGGTTTAAAGATGAAGGGGAGGAGACAGGTTAAAGATGAAGGGGAGGAGACAGGTTAAAGATGAAGGGGGGGAGACGGGTTTAAAGATGAAGGGGAGGAGACGGGTTTAAAGATGAAGGGGAGGAGACGGGTTTAAAGATGAAGGGGAGGAGACGGATTTAAAGATGAAGGGGAGGAGACAGGTTAAAGATGAAGGGGCGGAGACGGGTTTAAAGATGAAGGGGAGGAGACAGGTTAAAGATGAAGGGGAGGAGACGGGTTTAAAGATGAAGGGGAGGAGACAGGTTAAAGATGAAGGGGAGGAGACGGGTTTAAAGAAGGATTTTTAAGCCTTGAGACATGGTGTGTGCCATTCAGAGGGTGAATTGGCAAGACAAAGTATTTAAGTGCCTTTGAACGGGGTATGGTAGTAGGTGCCAAGCGCACCAGTTTGAGTCAAGAACTGCAACGATGCTGGATTTTTCACACTCAACAGTCCCTTTGTGTATCAAGAATGGTCCACCACCCAATGGGCGTCCAGCCAACTTGACACAACTGTGGGAAACATTGGGGTCAACATGTGCCAGCATCCCTGTAGAACGCTATCGACACAAGGTAGAGTCCATGCCCTTATCGAACTGAGGCAGTTCTGAGGTAAAAATGGAAGGGAGGGGTGCAACTCAATATTAGGAATGTGGTCCTAACATTATACTCTGAATATATATAGTGTCACTGTGGTTTCCATTTGAACTAATGCACTTCTCCATCGTTTTAACAATAAAGACACTTTTTTAATGTAATTGTTAATGTAAACTGAGAAATTATAGAGTATCTCTTCCACCTCAAATTGGTTGTTTCTGTTGTGGTGTGTTTTCTAACAGCAGAATTCATTATATTCCATTGACACCATTTGCTGTCTCTCATCAGTAGACTAACACTGTGTAACTTGCCCTTTAGCCAATCACAATTTTAAATGTGGTTATATTTATTATTATTATTATTTTATAGTGCTATTTACAATTGACCTAACTACCAAAGAACAACAATTTTCTTTAATTGCACTATGACCTTTTCAAGTAGTTACCAAATGTGTGTTTTATTGTTTTTTAACACACACATTTGATAACTAATTAAAAATGAATTAATTTAATGTCTTCATAAATGATCACCTGAAATAGTATAAAATAGTATTAGGAAATATATACTGTTATTATAAAATGTCTGATAATTATTAAGTTATAGAAGAAAGCAAATGAATCAAACATAAATTTGTGGTGTGGTAAGCAAGATTGAACAAATACATAAATAACCACGATATGTTTCCCACTATAATACATTATATGATGTAGAATAAAATGCAGAACAGAGTAGAAAATAATAGAATGAAATAGAATTGAATAAAATAGAACAGAATAGAACAGATTAAAACAGAATAGAACAGAATAGAACAGATTAAAACAGAATAGAACAGATTAAAACAGAATAGAACAGAATAGAACAGATTAAAACAGAATAGAACAGATTAAAACAGAATAGAACAGAATAGAACAGATTAAAACAGAATAGAACAGAATAGAACAGATTAAAACAGAATAGAACAGATTAAAACAGAATAGAACATAATAGAACAGAATAGAACATAATAGAACAGATTAAAACAGAATAGAACATAACAGAACATAATAGAACAGATTAAAACAGAATTGATCAGATTAAAACAGAATAGAACAGAATAAAACAGAATACAACAGAATAGAACAGAATAGAATACAACAGAATAGAACAGAATAGAATAAAACAGAATAGAATAGAATAGAACAGAATAAAACAGAATAGAACAGAATAAAACAGAATAGAACAGAATAAAACAGAATAGAACAGAATAAAACAGAATAGAACAGAATAAAACAGAATAGTAAAGACCGTTCCCAGTTGGGTTAGTGTGTTTTTCAGTGAGAGCACCGTTAACACATTAACATCTGAATCAGAAAGGAAAATAGACACACATTCAACTCACTGATCCGCTCAGAGCCGGGGTTAATCACCCTCCATTCACTGCACCACGCATGTGTGTGTGTGTGTGTGTGTGTGTGTGTGTGTGTGTGTGTGTGTGTGTGTGTGTGTGTGTGTGTGTGTGTGTGTGTGTGTGTGTGTTTGCGTGTGTGAGGGAGGGAGATAACTGGTGATCAGAAGACCCGTCAGAAGTAGAAAGGGTGGCTGACAGATGGGAGGAGAGCCAGAGACAGTGCGAGACAAAGAGCAGAAAATTGAGCGAGCCCAGAAAATTGAGAGGAACAGAGCTGAACCGTGTGCAGCCCGCGCGGCCCTTCCACGGAGGATCAGTGACATATATATATAAAAAGAACCGTTAGGCCGCACAGGAGAGGAGAAGCGGCTCGGGAAATAGCGCTGCACGAGCCCGGGAATGGAGATGCTCAAGTAATTCGGTCTCTGGTGCAGGTTATCAAATCACCCTAATTAATAAGCTACCAGAAAGGTAAGAGTCACTGTGCCTTTCCCTGCTCCTCCTTAACTCCACACGTATGTCTGGGGAGGAGGGGTATCTATAACCCAACCTAACCTAACAACAACATCCTAGTCACAAAATGGCTGCCGCCCCTCAATCTTTCCACAGCTTCAATGTTCTCCTTGCTTTCATTGAAGGAAAAGTACTATTTCATTCATGCCATTTCCGTTCATTCATCAGCGCGCAGGCCAGCATACCCTCCGAGTTCCATCTCCTCTTATCAATGGAGCTGACGTCAGTCGCGCCGCATCACGAGGTCAGGGGGGGAATATAAAGGAAAGTTGCGCTGGCCGTGGTGCTGAAAACTCTCCTCACGACGCACAGATGCGACAAAACTAAAAGTGTTTTTGACAGTTGTTCGTTGAGAAACAAACACATCATATAAACTGTTGACCCAAAATAAAACACCAATATCACTTTTCCACATAGTTGATAGTCCAGTCGCCCGAGAGAAGAGGTTGAAGACGTTGAAACTGTTTATTAATCATTTATAAAGTGTAGGCTGAGAGACTACCAGAGGCACAAGATACAGCACTTCTCCCTCGCAGGAATACAGGTGAGTTACAACATCTTTTTCTCTCTCTTTCCTTTTCTCTGTTTCTCTCCCACACCAGGCGCGGTAACGGTTGCCTGTTGATATTATAACTAAACTCTCTGGGGAATGAACACGTCAGGAGTATTAAAGGACTCTCCATAGTTGGGAACTATAATAATGTTGGGTTGATTTATCTAAAAGGAGCCGTTTACAGAACAGAGTGACTTGAAGGCATCTAAAGGAGTGCGTAAAGACGGGGGGAGTCAGTGTGGGAATGTTCTGCTGGAACTACGTCAACGATACTGTGTTTTAATACATTCATAATTAGGTTGTCAGAAAACAACTCTCGGTTTGTCTCCTGCTGTGTATTTGTTTGCAATTAAAGGAACGTTTTATTGTATCTTGAACAATCTGGATAGACTGTACGGTTGAAGAAGTTCTGTTTTCATTTGGTTGGAAACTCTGAAGAAGCGCAGCGACGGTGTGGCAAAGGACATGTACAATTATAGGTAATATCGCCTGTAATGGGCTAGACACCTTCAAATGTACAATTATAGTTCTAATATTAAAGGCTATAGGTTAGGCTAAAGACACTCCACATTTTAAAGCGGTCTAGCGAATTAATAGGCTATTGTAAAAGAAAAGAAAAAAATATTAAACTTAAAAATCCCGACCTAAATATTTTGCCATAGCAAATGAACAAATGATTAAATGTGTGTCTCCTTGCTGCTGTTGGTGTGTAGTGCCTTATTTCACAATATCACCATATTTGGGTATAGGATATTTATTATTTGCTTTCCTCACAAGAACGAAATTCTCTCGCAATTGGTGCCCAACTCGTCATGGTTAGTTTGAAAATTCAAATGCGCATTTATAGCGTTGGCTATATAGACACATTTATCCGTCACCATTTTGGCTACGTGGTGAATATATCAGATTTGCTCTTTTTTAAATAGGCGGAAAAAATCTAGATGCATTCTTCTCTCGCTCCTCGACTGAATGTGACCACCCCCCAAAAAAACAGCACAGACATCATTTCACACACAGATCCGGAAAAAATTGAGAGAGACCGTTCTTTCTGACGATCTACATACCATTAACGCTCTTTCTGACATTCTACATACGTTACCGTACGACTTCGGACAGCGACGTGAGGTGTCATAATAACGAACTCAGCGGTGAATAGTTGAACGGAACCAGAGAGCGGGTTAACATTAACAACGTGGCTCGCGGTTTTACGCATGGCTGTCCTGGTGCGCAGCGCAGGCAGACGAGTCGGGCTCGTGTCCATATGGAAGCATCGGAATGCAGCTGCGCGTGTTGCTGCCGCTAGACAAAATAAACAGAGCACGAACAGCTTCATAATGTCGGTGTTGTACGGTCGCTGTCATTATTCCGCATGTATGACGCTTTGAAGCCGGTAATCCGTATGTCTTGTTTTGGTGGATGAGTTGAGGACGGTGCTTTTTTTTCCGGGAAAATATGGGAGAATAATGTCAATGCAATTTAGATACCAACTTTGACCGTTTTGAATTTACAATTTTGTACTCCAAAAATGTATAGATTTGAAGCACATAGGCGACATGGCTACACATACCCATTTTGCCATCTGTTTCTCCGGCTGTACCAAAACCAGTACAGAGTATTGATTTAAAGGCTCCTTTAACATCTGTTACAAATCAACAGAAGCCTCCTGTGGAATTGCGTCTGATGTCATCATATAATGTCACATAGAACTCGATAGAAACGGCTGGTCGTCAGATAGAATTCGGTAGAAACGGCTGGTCGTCAGATAGGATTTGGTAGAAACGGCTGGTCGTCAGATAGGATTCGGTAGAAACGGCTGGTCGTCAGATAGGATTTGGTAGAAACGGCTGGTCGTCAGATAGGATTCGGTAGAAACGGCTGGTCGTCAGATAGGATTCGGTAGAAAACGGTTGTTCGTCAGATAATCTCTCGTGGACAGATTCTGTGTGTAAACAGCTCACCTAGAATTATTGGTTTTCATCATTGATTATTTGTAGCCTATGAACCAGGATTCGGCGACGGCTATGCTAAAAACTGGGGAGGTGATTTCAAGCCCGTGTGCGGATGATAAACGGTTTCCACTAGATTCCACAGCCACAATGTCGAAATTGGCAACATTGTAGGGTTAATGAAAACAACAATTATTTTTTTGGGGGGGGGCATGATAAACACGGTGAAATTAGTGGAAGGGATGGGTTTGGCCGAGAGTTTCCCTTTGCGAGGGAGGGAGACTTCGCTTCCACAATTGTTAGCAGCACCCCCCCCCCCCCCCACACACACACAAAAAAAATGACACATTATCATTTTACTCCTGGGTAGCCAATATTAGTCATCAGATAATGTCCTTTAGAGTGGGGTAATTATATGTGTCCTTTTTCACACATGTAAAATGTCCCCTGAGACAGGTTCGGAGATTGGGGTCATTATGGAGCGTTTACATTTCAGTCATTGAGCAGATGCATATATTGTCACATTGGTCCCCCATGGGAATCAAACCCACAACCCTGGCCAACTGATCCACACGGAACCAATTAGGGTGAAGTTCCTTGTTTAAAAGGTACAGATTATTCACCTTGTTGGCTTGGGGATTTGAACTGGCGACCTTGACGAGTTACTGGTCCAACGCTCTTACCGCTAGGCTATCTGCCTCTTACCGCTAGGCTATCTGCCTCTTACCGCTAGGCTATCTGCCTCTTACCGCTAGGCTATCTGCCTCTTACCGCTAGGCTATCTGCCTCTTACCGCGAGGCTATCTGCTGAATGTGACAGCCAGTAGGAAGCAGATATAAGGCTAATAGCTGCCGACAGCTGCTCTCCGCAGGGTTAACGCTGCTGCTGCTACGGCCTGTATACAAATCGAATCAAATTTATTTAGAAAGCCTTTCTTTACATCAGCTGATGTCACAAAGTGCTGTACAGAAACCCAGCCTAAAACCCTAAACAGCAAGCAATGCAGGTGTAGAAACACCTACACAGCTTCTACACCACAGAATACATCTCTCTACTCTTTATATTTTTCACATGCATTGTTCATTTGTTATTTTTTTATATATATAGATATTTATCAAATCATGATTTATTTGTGCATTTTACATGTCTCAACACACTTTGCAGAAAAAAATAATTAAAAAGAAGAAAAAAATAAAAAATAAAAACCATGATTGTGGTAATAAATGAAAAAACAGGAACCAACAAAAAAGAACAGAGAAACACACGCGGGACAGAAACACGCACAACACGCGGGAATCCAATAGGACAGCGTGACAGGGAGTCCAAGAGAGAGGGAGGTTCTATACAAACGGCATCTATACCAAAATATATGATAAAACATTTAAAAAAAAAAATATGTTTATTTATTATTTTATCTGTAATCAATAACGCTATAGAAATTAAATTATTATTATTATTATTTGTAGTGCTACTGTGTCTTTACAACATCTACACCATTAATTAGAGAACAGACACAGTGGAATACACAGAACTATATTGACAGTGTTAAATGGGATGTGATTTCCTGCTTTTCTGATGCCATTAATTAGAGAACAGACACAGTGGAATACACAGAACTATATTGACAGTGTTAAATGGGATGTGATTTCCTGCTTTTCTGATGTCATTAATTAGAGAACAGACACAGTGGAATACACAGTACTATATTGACAGTGTTAAATGGGATGTGATTTCCTGCTTTTCTGATGCCATTAATTAGAGAACAGACACAGTGGAATACACAGAACTATATTGACAGTGTTAAATGGGATGTGATTTCCTGCTTTTCTGATGCCATTTTATTCATCCATCATTTAAATGGACCTACCCATTTAAACAGATACGGTGAGATTCTGGCAATTACAATAATACATAATAACATTTAATTTGTATAGTGCTTTTCCTTACAGTGTTTCTCAAAGCTCTACATTAAAAATACTAAAATAAATCAATCATGATAACAAAATAAAAAATGCAATATAAACATTATTATACATCTTAAAATTACTTTACAGATTAGGACTTGAAGAAAGACCGTCTGTAGAACTGAGTTTTATGGCCCGTTTTTTAAAAGGTCCTTGTGATGGAGCGCCTCTTAGATGGTCAGGGAGAGCCATTCCATAGGCGAGGGGCAAGAGAGCAGAAGGCCTCATAGTACGAAGATGTGTCATGGGGACTTGAAGCAGTGGGGCGTTGCTGGAACGGAGAGCGTGTCATTCTGGAGACGTTGTAGGGATTTGGCCGGAAGGCCCCCGAACAGAGCGTTTGCCGTTGTCAATCCGGGAGAAGATGAAGGCATGGACGAGTTTCTCTGCATCTGGCTGGGAGAACGATGCTTTGAGCCTGGGCAATGTTTCTTAGATGGAAAAATGATATCAAACTTGACTCCCGGGTTGGGGTGGACAGTGACTTGATCGTCAATTTTAGGCCAGAAGTTTCCAGCAGTACTGACCTACTTGACCCAATAAGCATAGTCACAGTCGTGCTGCTGTTCAGCTGGAAGAGGTTCTCTTACATCCATGCCCTGATGTCATCTAGGCAGCTGCCAAGTTTAGCTGAGATGCTGTCTGGCTGGGTGTACATGTAGACCTGGGGATCATCAGCGTAGCAGTGGAAGTTAATATTATTGTCTCTGAGGATTTGGCTGAGATGGAGCAATGCACTGGACTAGGAACAGAATAGATCCCATATTCTGTATATTCAGAGTCAGAAGAACTCGTTAAGTAAGTATTGGCTTGGAAAGCTACCTCTAACTTCTTTAACACTGGACACAGAGACATACGAATGGTATTCACAAGTTCATCTGATTCTGGGGAAGTGGAAAATTGCCCAAATTTCTCAGTATCCCTTTTAAACAAGTTGGCAATAGTCCAAATTATAGAAACAGTTTATATACAACCACCCTGCTCCCTCCCTCCCTGTCCCTCCCTTCCTGGTCCCTCCCTCCCTGTCCCTCCCTTCCTGGTCCCTCCCTCCATGGTCTCCTCCTCCCTCCCAACCACCCTCCCTCCATCCCTCCATCCCTTCCTTCCTTTCTTCTTCCCTCCCTCCCTGTACCATCCAACCTAATTCCCTCCCGTCCGCCCACCCTCCCTGCTCCCTTCCTTCCTGCTTCCTCCTTCCCTCCCTCCCTCCTTAATCCTTCTCTCTCCCCCCACTTCCGTCCCACCCTTCTCCCTCCCTGCTCCTCCCTCCCTCCCTGCTCCCTCCCTCCCTGCTCCCTCCCTCCATTCCCCCTCCCTTCATGCTCCCTCCCTCCCTGCTCCCTCCCTCCTTGTTCCCTCCCTCCTTGTTTCCCTCACTCCCTACTCCATCTCTCCCCCCTCCCTCCTCCCTCCCTGCTCCCTCCCTCCCTACTCCATCTCTCCCCCCTCCCTGCTCCCTCCCTTCTCAGATTATGACGACAATACAGCATGGTAAATGTCACCATCTTCTTAACAATGATTTTTCAACAGTCTGCTCAATGTCCCCCCCCCCCCTCCCCTACAGGTGCTCGGACCCCCCCTCCTGCCCGTTCTGCATGGTCATGACCAGTCACTACGCACCCTCCACAGCCCGACTCATCCTATTGGTCCTGCTCACTGTCACTCCACGGCTGACCGCCACCCCTGTGGGTGGGGATGGGCAGAGGGAAGGGCACTCTAGGACACACCTTAAAGAGGACAGCCTCAACCCCTTCCATAGCCCTCTAGAAATCAGCCCCAGCCCCCTCCGCTACCCTTTGGACCAGACCCAGGACCGGATAGAGGACCAGGAACAGAGCTATGGTGGCCCTACAAACATGGACCCTGCCCAGGCTCTAGCCGCTATGCTACTGGAGGCCCTGGACCACACTGGGAGAGGAGAGGGGGATCCAGTCCCTTTGGAGGAAAGAAGGGATGAGGAGACAAGGAGAGAGGAGGAGGAGGAGGAGAGGAGGGTGGGGGAGAGAAGGATGGAACAGCTAGGACCAGCACTAGTGGCAGCAGCTCTGGGAGAGGAGTTAAGAGAGATAGAAGAAGAGGAGGAGAGGGAGGAGAGGAAGAGGTCAGAGGACAGAAGCTGGCTTCTAAAGGAAGACGGGGACAGAGCTGGTGGTGGCGGTGAGGAGGGAGGACAGCAGAAGGAAGAGGAGGAGGAGGAAGGTGAAGCAGGGAGATGGGGAGGTGAAAAGGAGAAAAGAGCAGAGGGGAGTAGGATAGGAGAGGAGGGGAGGCCTATTGACCTCCAGCGGAAGGCTCGGGGCTACTTCCAGAACATAGACCTCGGTCTCCAAGACAACGAGATTCTTCCCCCTCTGAAGGGGTATAAGGCCTACAACACCCAGCTGGCACAAGCTGGGAAAAAGCTGCACTGGGAGGAGGAGCGGGCACGCAACACACCCCTGGGGGGCAACTTCATGGACGACTTTGAGAATGAAGCAGAGGAGGAGGCGGCTTTGTCGATGGTGGAGGAAGAGGAGGCTCGTGCGCGTGCAGAGCAGCAGGAGGTGCAACGGCAGCAGGAGGAGGCAGAGAGGGCTAGAGAGGAGGAGCAGAGGCTGGCAGACATCGCCTCGGACATGTTGCTGCAGTACATGGGGAGACAGAAGCAGCAGGGGGCGCCCTACCTCATGGCCAGACAGAAGGCCGGCGCCAACGCTGCTGAAGACAAGCGCTCCGAGGAGGTGGTAACCGACGGCGACGACCTGGATCAGCAGATGATTGACAGGCTGATCGAGATCAGCAGCAAGCTGCACCTGCCGGCCGACGACGTGGTCCAGATCATCTCCAACGTAGAGGAGAAGAAGAAGAGGAAGGAGCTGACGTCGCTTAGCAACCCAGTCGCCCCGCGTTACCGGCCCCTAGTTCCCCCTCCCCTAGTGACGGGCCCCATGTACCACTACACAGCCTCCTCCAACCCCAAGAAGGACCCTTACTACCAGCCCTACAAGAACAAGTGGAACAAGGACAGAGCCAAGGCCAAGGCCTACAAGCAGGACGTCTGGTTCAAACCCCAGAAACAGTTCCTAGCCTTCCCGTCCTACCCCTACTACCAGAAACCCTACCGTGCCTACTACCCTGTGTTCTTCCCCTACCCCAAACCCCAGTACTACGACAATACTCCCATGGGGGAGGAGCTACCCCACAGCCCGCCCTTGGACTATGAGCTCCGGCCTACCAGGCGCAGACACAGGGCCGGGGGCAGGGCCAGAGGTGGAGGTAGGCATGGCTGGAGACAGCAGCCCCTCCCACCCCGTCTTCCCTCCTCTCCCTACATCTCCAATTACATCCTGCCACACCCCCGGACATATCAGCCACTGCCTAAACCCCTCTCCCCCCAGAACAGGGGCAGGCAACCCCCGTTCTACTACCCACCTGGGCCTGGGGGCTTGGGTGTAGCTGGGGGGAGGGTGGGAGGGGACTATGAAGATGACGATGGGCTGGTTCCTCAGCTGGACAGTCAAGAAGAACTGGAAAACTTTATATCCAAAATATACATGAAACGCAGAATGTACTAGAGACAGAAGGACAGACAGACACTACCGCAGGACAAAGGGACCAAACAGGGGGAGGGATGAGAGGGAGGAAATAGGCTGGTTGAGAGAGAAGGATAGGATTGGAGGAGAGAGAAGGATAGGATTGGAGGAGAGAGAAGGATAGGATTGGAGGAGAGAGAAGGGTAGGATTGGAGGAGAGAGAAGGATAGGATTGGAGGAGAGAGAAGGATAGGATTGGAGGAGAGAGAAGGGTAGGATTGGAGGAGAGAGAAGGATAGGATTGGAGGAGAGAGAAGGATAGGATTGGAGGAGAGAGAAGGATAGGATTGGAGGAGAGAGAAGGATAGGATTGGAGGAGAGAGAAGGGTAGGATTGGAGGAGAGAGAAGGATAGGATTGGAGGAGAGAGAAGAAAGAAAGAAAGAGAGGGTGGTGGTGAAAGATTGCTTGTCTGTTGTTTTTCACATTTGTTTTGTTTGTTTATTTGTGACCAGGGGAAGGGAGGAGGAGAGAGACGAGGGGAGGGGAGAGAGACGAGGGGAGGGGAGAGGAGAGGAGGAGGAGGAGGGGAGATGTTGATGTTGTGAGTCAGAACTTCCGGTCGATCCTGATCAGGGGAGTTGCTCGCTGTCTGCTTTTATTCAGGTCTGTCTCTGACGTTGGGGCACATCCAGAGAGTTTCGGAGGGGAGTTTAGAACCAACAACATGGTGCCGACAACAGGAGACTCATGTTTACAGAATCATCTGTAGACGGGTTAGCTGACAACGTCATCAAAAGGATGTGCTTCAATGGGACCAGAAATACACGTTTTGTTGTGAAACGATGACAAGAATCTGACATGTGGGGAAACGCAGGTCGTTTCAGCTCGTAGTATCATGTTGTTGATACCATGTTTTGTTTGACTGATTTCAAGTCAATGCTAATATGGCAACAAACAAAATAGCTAGCTAGCTAACCAACAACTGCAACAATATATTTGCGAGACAACAAGTGCTCATTGTACAAATGTATTAATGTTTTCAGTAAACATTTGAGACTTGACATGTTGTCCACAATTTATGCCAACCCCGTCTGTGTTACCCCAGAGATGCGCACGCCTCGGTTTTGTCGCTAAACAACCAACCCGTCTACAGTGTCTTTTCTTTCAGAGATTCAGGAGTTGTGTTTTTCTGTTAAACATCAGTTAATCTTTTACTAAGGTACGAAACACAGTCATCAATTCCAGGACTCTTTAGAAAGAGGTGTTATGATTCTACCTGTTCTAATACCAATATAATACTGACACAGGAAATAGACTTGAACTTCCTGTTTAGGACTGCGTTCATTCCGCGTGTTTACAGGTTTTGAAATAGGGTTTAAACAAAAAACCCTTGACAGTTAACAGTTAAGAAATTAATTCAGACTGGTTAGAATAGGACTAAGGTTTGTGTTAAAACAAGAAAACAATAACAGAGCTATTTAACATAAACTAGGCACTGAAGTTGTTGATGGTGGACTCAGTAGTAGGCAGTCTGTTGTGGGCCCATAGCAGTCTGTTGTGGGTCCATAGCAGTCTGTTGTGGGCCCATAGCAGTCTGTTGTGGGCCCATAGCAGTCTGTTGTGGGTCCATAGCAGTCTGTTGTGGGCCCATAGCAGTCTGTTGTGGGCCCATAGCAGTCTGTTGTGGGTCCATAGCAGTCTGTTGTGGGCCCATAGCAGTCTGTTGTGGGTCCATAGCAGTCTGTTGTGGGTCCATAGCAGTCTGTTGTGGGCCCATAGCAGTCTGTTGTGGGTCCATAGCAGTCTGTTGTGGGCCCATAGCAGTCTGTTGTGGGTCCATAGCAGTCTGTTGTGGGTCCATAGCAGTCTGTTGTGGGCCCATAGCAGTCTGTTGTGGGCCCATAGCAGTCTGTTGTGGGTCCATAAGCAGTCTGTTGTGGGTCCATAGCAGTCTGTTGTGGGTCCATAGCAGTCTGTTGTGGGTCCATAGCAGTCTGTTGTGGGTCCATAGCAGTCTGTTGTGGGCCCATAGCAGTCTGTTGTGGGTCCATAGCAGTCTGTTGTGGGTCCATAGCAGTCTGTTGTGGGTCCATAGCAGTCTGTTGTGGGTCCATAGCAGTCTGTTGTGGGCCCATAGCAGTCTGTTGTGGGTCCATAGCAGTCTGTTGTGGGTCCATAGCAGTCTGTTGTGGGTCCATAGTGATGTGAGCACAGAGAGACAGCATGACTCTGTTATGTGGCCTCCTTAGTTACAACCTGATAGATTTTCATAGAGGGACCAGTTATTCACTACTCAGGAGCTATAAGGCAGGTCACACACACACACACACACACACACACACACACACACACACACACACACACACACACACACACACACACACACACACACACACACACACACACACACACACACACACACACACACACCCCTCCATCTCACAACTACTAGGAGTCACTATGTCATATCATTTCCAAAGGATATTGAGAAAGAGGGGGGAGGATTTTTTTATTTATTTAACCTTTATTTAACTAGGCAAGTCAGTTAAAGACAGACTACACCGGCCAAACCCGGACGACGCCGGAGCAATTGTGCGCTGCCCTATGGGACTTCCAATGACAGCCGGAATGATACAGCCTCGATTCAAACCAGGGTGTCTGGAGTGACACCTCAAGCACTGAGATGCAGTGCCTTAGACCGCTGCGCCACTCGGGAGCCCTGAAGAAGAGGGAAGAGGGGAGAGGAGAGGAGAGGAAGAGAGGAAGAGAGGAAGAGGGGAGAGGAGGAGAGGAGGAGAGGAAGAGGGGAGAGGAGGAGGGGAGAGGAAGGAGAGGAAGAGGAGAGAGGAGGAGAGGAGGAGAGGAAGAGGGGAGAGGAGGAAAGGAAGAGGAGAGGAGAGGAAGAGGGGAGAGGAGGAGGGAGGGAGAACTAGGAGATGAGGAGAGGAAGAGGGGAGAGGAGGAGGAGAGAGAGCTAGGAGAGGAGGAGGGAGGGAGAGGAGGGGAGGAAGAGGGGAGAGGAGGAGGGAGGGAGAGGAGGAGAGGAAGAGGGGAGAGGAGGAGGGAGGGTGAGCTAGGAGAGGAGGAGAGGAAGAGGGGAGAGGAGGAGGGAGGGTGAACTAGGAGAGGAAGAGGGGAGAGGAGGAGAGGAAGAGGGGAGAGGAGGAGGGAGGGTGAGCTAGGAGAGGAGGAGAGGAAGAGGGAAGAGGAGGAGAGGAAGAGGGGAGAGGAGCAGGGAGGGTGAGCCAGGAGAGGATGAGGGGAGAGGAGGAGAGGAAGAGAGGAAGAGAGGAGAGGAGGAGGGAGGGTGAGCTAGGAGAGGAAGATGGGAGAGGAGGAGGGAGGGTGAGCTAGGAGAGGAAGAGGGGAGAGGAGGAGAGGAAGAGGGGAGAGGAGGAGGGAGGGTGAGCTAGGAGAGGAGGAGAGGAAGAGGGAAGAGGAGGAGAGGAAGAGGGTAGAGGAGGAGAGGAAGAGAGGAAGAGGGGAGAGGAGGAGGGAGGGTGAGCTAGGAAAGAAGGAGAGGAAGAGGGAAGAGGAGGAGAGGAAGAGGGGAGAGGAGCAGGGAGGGTGAGCTAGGAGAGGATGAGGGGAGAGGAGGAGAGGAAGAGAGGAAGAGGGGAGAGGAGGAGGGAGGGTGAGCTAGGAGAGGAAGATGGGAGAGGAGGAGGGAGGGTGAGCTAGGAGAGGAAGAGGGGAGAGGAGGAGAGGAAGAGGGGAGAGGAGGAGGGAGGGTGAGCTAGGAGAGGAGGAGAGGAAGAGGGAAGAGGAGGAGAGGAAGAGGGTAGAGGAGGAGAGGAAGAGAGGAAGAGGGGAGAGGAGGAGGGAGGGTGAGCTAGGAGAGGAGGAGAGGAAGAGGGGAGAGGAGGAGAGGAGGAGAGGAAGAGGGGAGAGGAGGAGAGGAGGGTGAGCTAGGAGAGGAAGAGGGGAGAGGAGGAGAGGATGAGTGAGAACTTGACCTGATAAATCTGCACGTCTTTCTACTTAAAAAATAAAAAATAAAAATTCATTTTTACAAAAAAAACTTTAAAAAATCCAGTGAGGAGAAATACGTGTTCGTTTCTCTGATTCAATTGTGATCTAAAAAAAGTGAGAATGTAAAACTCGGGGGCCAGAGAAAGGCTCCGTCCTGTGAAAGGACTGTTGTGTTGTCGTGACCATATCTCCTTCGGGCTTGTAAGATGTACAGTTCATGTGAAATAAATGCCCTTCTGTGCAACGTGTACATAACAGCATGACCCATGACTAGTTTTGCTTTAAGAAGAAAAAATAAAAGCAACTATTTTATTAAAGTTCTGTTTTTTAATGCATTTTTGGACAGTTTGATGCACATTAGAGTTTTGTATTGCACAGTAAAGTTCAATATGTGTGTGTGAGTGTGTGTGTGTGTATGTGTGTGTGTGTGTGTGTGTGTGTGTGTGTGTGTGTGTGTGTGTGTGTGTGTGTGTGTGTGCGTGCGTGTGTGTGTGTGTGTGTGTGTGTGTGTGTGTGTGTGTGTGTGTGTGTGTGTGTGTGAGTGTGTGTGTGTATGTGTGTGAGGCCCTCTGCAGTTAAGTGTAGAGATGTATGACTCATCCCCCAATCATGTGACTAAGGACTGTTCTTGCGCACGATGCAATGTATATTGGCCACAAACCACAAACCCCCGAGGTGCCTTATTGCTATTATAAACTGGTTACCAACACTTTCGTCTTTGTTCAAAAGACAAATTAGTGGAAGAGAGAGATCAGAAATGGGCTGCCCCGTTTAAACACAGCTGTGGTGTATCAGGTCTGAATCAGTCCCTGATTAGAGACGAAGAATGACAACCATCCGTCCCGCAGACCTCTGGGAACTGAGAACAGAGGATCTGTATACCTATGCAACACTATATGAACGGAGTTCTTCTGGCTTCCAGAACAGGGCTGCCCGTGTAAAGGCAGTCTAAGTAGGGGTTGTCATAATCTATCCTCAGAAAGAATATGCGAATCTGAAGAAGAAAAAAACTGGAGAAAAGACAATATTAAAGAAGGAGGAAGAAAACGAGGTAGAGGGAAAGAGAACATCAGAACCAATCAGAGCCAACCAATCAGAGCCAACCAATCAGAGCCAACCAATCAGCTAATGGAAAAAGGTTTGAGTGACAGCAGCTGTTTTATATTGATTCTATGTCCAGAGAGAACATCAGAAAGAGACAACAAATCAATTCAAAACAAATCTTATTGGTCACATACACACGGTTAGCAGATGCTATTGGTCACATACACATGGTTAGCAGATGTTATTGGTCACATACACATGGTTAGTAGATGTTATTGGTCACATACACATGGTTAGTAGATGTTATTGGTCACATGGTTAGCAGATGTTATTGGTCACACGGTTAGCAGATGTTATTGGTCACATACACATGGTTAGTAGATGTTATTGGTCACATACACATGGTTAGTAGATGTTATTGGTCACATACACACGGTTAGTAGATGTTATTGGTCACATACACATGGTTAGTAGATGTTATTGGTCACATACACACGGTTAGTAGATGTTATTGGTCACATACACATGGTTAGCAGATGTTATTGGTCACATACACATGGTTAGTAGATGTTATTGGTCACATACACATGGTTAGCAGATGTTATTGGTCACATACACATGGTTAGTAGATGTTATTGGTCACATACACATGGTTAGCAGATGTTATTGGTCACATACACATGGTTAGCAGATGTTATTGGTCACATACACATGGTTAGCAGATGTTATTGGTCACATACACATGGTTAGCAGATGTTATTGGTCACATGGTTAGCAGATGTTATTGGTCACATGGTTAGCAGATGTTATTGATCACATACACATGGTTAGCAGATGTTATTGGTCACATACACATGGTTAGCAGATGTTATTGGTCACATACACATGGTTAGCAGATGTTATTGGTCACATACACATGGTTAGCAATGTTATTGGTCACATACACACGGTTAGCAGATGTTATTGCGAGTGTAGCGAAATGCTTGTGCTTCTAGTTCCGACAATGCAGTAATAACCAACAAGTAATCTAACATAACAATTTCACAACAACTACCTTATAGACAGTGTAAAGGGATGAATGAGAATATGTACATAAAATACAAATATATGAATGAGTGATGGCCGAACGGCATAGGCAAGATGCAGTAGATGGTATAGAGTACAGTATATACATATGAGATGAGTAATGTAGGGTATGTAAACAAGATGCACTAGATGGTATAGAGTACAGTATATACATATGAGATGAATAATGTAGGGGATGTAAACAAGATGCAGTAGATGGTATAGAGTACAGTGTATACATATGAGATGAGTAATGTAGGGTATGTAAACAAGATGCAGTAGATGGTATAGAGTACAGTATATACATATGAGATGAGTAATGTAGGGTATGTAAACAAGATGCAATAGATGGTATAGAGTACAGTATATACATATGAGATGAGTAATGTAGGGTATGTAAACATTATATAAAGGGAGGAAGAAAAACAAAAAACAGAGTGGGGAAAAGAGAGAGAACGAGGGAGAGAGAAGTCAGAAAGATAGTGAGGGAAAGAGAGAGAGAACGAGGGAGAGAGAATTAAGAAAGATAGGGAGGGAAAGAGAGAGAGAACGAGGGAGAGAGAAGTCAGAAAGATAGGGAGGGAAAGAGAGAGAGAATGAGGGAGAGAGAAGTCAGAAAGATAGGGAGGAAAAGAGAGAGAGAAAGAGGGAGAGAGAAGTCAGAAAGATAGTGAGGGAAAAGAGAGAGAACGAGGGAGAGAGAAGTCAGAAAGATAGTGAGGGAAAAGAGAGAGAACGAGGGAGAGAGAAGTCAGAAAGATAGGGAGGGAAAGAGAGAGAGAACGAGGGAGAGAGAAGTCAGAAAGATAGTGAGGGAAAGAGAGAGAACGAGGGAGAGAGAAGTCAGAAAGATAGGGAGGGAAAGAGAGAGAGAACGAGGGAGAGAGAAGTCAGAAAGATAGTGAGGGAAAGAGAGAGAACGAGGGAGAGAGAAGTCAGAAAGATAGGGAGGGAAAGAGAGAGAGAACGAGGGAGAGAGAAGTAAGAAAGATAGGGAGGGAAAGAGAGAGAGAACGAGAGAGTTTGGGCAAACGACAGGAACTGCAGTGATTGATGAGTCACATGATTGGGGGATGAGTCATACATCTCTACACTAAACTGCACACACACGCACGAATGCACACACACAAACACATACACACTCTTTCAGCTTTATAATTTGGCGGCTGGCATTGAAGATATTGATTAACTCATAATTGAGCCCACCTTGATTGATGCTGTCAGTGACCAGAGCCTTGATTGATGCTGACCAGAGCCTTGATTGATGCTGTCAGTGACCAGAGCCTTGATTGATGCTGTCAGTGACCAGAGCCTTGATTGATGCTGTCAGTGACCAGAACCTTGATTGATGCTGTCAGTGACCAGAGCCTTGATTGATGCTATCAGTGACCAGAACCTTGATTGATGCTGTCAGTGACCAGAGTCTTGATTGATGCTGTCAGTGACCAGAGCCTTGATTGATTCTGTCAGTGACCAGAGCCTTGATTGATGCTGTCAGTGACCAGAGCCTTGATTGATGCTGTCAGTGACCAGAGCCTTGATTGATGCTGTCAGGGACCAGAGCCTTGATTGATGCTGTCAGTGACCAGAGCCTTGATTGATGCTGACCAGAGCCTTGGTTGATGCTGTCAGTGACCAGAGCCTTGATTGATGCTGTCAGTGACCAGAGCCTTGATTGATGCTGTCAGACCCTAGAGCCAACCAATCAGCTAATGGAAAAAGGTTTGAGTGACAGCAGCGGTTTTATATTGATTCTATGTCCTGCCATATACCCTTTATAACACACCATATACCCTCTATAACACACCATATACCCTATATAACACACCATATACCCTATATAACACACCATATACCCTCTATAACACACCAGATACCCTGTATAACACACCATATACCCTTTATAACACACCATATACCCTATTAACACACCATATACCCTGTATAACACACCATATACCCTGTATAACACACCATATACCCTTTATAACACACCATATACCCTATATAACACACCATATACCCTCTATAACACACCATATACCCTATATAACACACCATATACCCTGTATAACACACCATATACCCTTTATAACACACCATATACCCTATATAACACACCATATACCCTCTATAACACACCATATACCCTATATAACACACCATATACCCTATATAACACACCATATACCCTATACAACACACCATATACCCTTTATAACACACCATATACCCTTTATAACACACCATATACCTATTAACACACCATATACCCGCTATAACACACCATATACCCGATATAACACACCATATACCCTTTATAACACACCATATACCCTTTATAACACACCATATACCCTATATAACACACCATATACCCTGTATAACACACCATATACCCTGTATAACACACCATATACCCTGTATAACACACCATATACCCTGTATAACACACCATATACCCTCTATAACACACCATATACCCTCTATAACACACCAGATACCCTGTATAACACACCATATACCCTTTATAACACACCATATACCCTTTATAACACACCATATACCCTGTATAACACACCATATACCCTATATAACACACCATATACACGATTAACACACCATATACCCTGTATAACACACCATATACCCTTTATAACACACCATATACCCTCTATAACACACCATATACCCTCTATAACACACCAGATACCCTGTATAACACACCATATACCCTTTATAACACACCATATACCCTATATAACACACCATATACCCTGTATAACACACCATATACCCTATATAACACACCATATACCCTATTAACACACCATATACCCTGTATAACACACCATATACCCTTTATAACACACCATATACCCTATATAACACACCATATACCCTTTATAACACACCATATACCCTATATAACACACCATATACCCTTTATAACACACCATATACCCTATATAACACACCATATACCCTATTAACACACCATATACCCTGTATAACACACCATATACCCTGTATAACACACCATATACCCTATATAACACACCATATACCCTGTATAACACACCATATACCCTATATAACACACCATATACCCTATTAACACACCATATACCCTGTATAACACACCATATACCCTCTATAACACACCATATACTGTCACGGCTTTCTTCCTGTGAAGGAGAGGCGGACCAAAACGCAGCGTGGTTGAAGTTCATGGTTCTTTAATAAGAGACACTAAACATGAACACAACTACAAAACAAGAACCGTGAAAACCCGAAACAGTCCCGTGTGGCACAAACACTGACACAGGAAACAATCACCCACAAAATACCCAAAGAACATGGCTGCCTAAATATGGCTCCCAATCAGAGACAACGATAAACACCTGCCTCTAATTGAGAACCAATCCAGGCAACCATAGACCTACATAAACACCTAGAAGAACACAACCCCATAAATCTACAAAAACCCTAGAGAAGGCGAAACGCATAAATCCCCCATGTCACACCCTGGCCTAACCAACATAATAAAGAAAGGCCAGGGCATGACACATACCGTGTATAAACCATATTATATCCTATATAATACATTACCATATAAAATAACCCACATGCCCTATATAATACACAATATACATTATATATACATATGCCATCTACCATATAAACACTATATATTACAATATATAACTTATACACACTATGGAATGCACCGTATACCCAATAATCACTATATAATAACCCACATGCCCTATATAATACACAATATACATTATATATACATATGCCATCTACCATATAAACACTATATAACTTATACACACTATGGAATGCACCGTATACCCAATAATCACTATATAATATCAAATCAAATCAAATCAAATTTATTTATATAGCCCTTCGTACATCAGCTGATATCTCAAAGTGCTGTACAGAAACCCAGCCTAAAACCCCAAACAGCAAGCAATGCAGGTGTAGAAGCACGGTGGCTAGGAAAAACTCCCTAGAAAGGCCAATACCTAGGAAGAAACCTAGAGAGGAACCAGGCTATGTGGGGTGGCCAGTCCTCTTCTGGCTGTGCCGGGTGGAGATTATAACAGAACATGGTCAAGATGTTCAATGTTCATAAATGACCAGCATGGTCGAATAATAATAAGGCAGAACAGTTGAAACTAGAGCAGCAGCACAGTCAGGTGGAAGTTGAAACTGGAGCAGCAGCATGTACACCATATACCCTATATAATACATTTTATACCCTAAATAACACGCTATATACCCTATAAACACTTTAAAATGCACTATATACCAAATACACACTCTATAATACTGTTGTTAATTCGACATTGTCTACATCTGGGTCTTACCTTGAAACTTGATGGTATGAACTGGCCATTACTGACCCAGCAGACCCGGGCGAGCTGCCCAAGCCATCTCCTCCCAAGTAGCCACCATTGGTAGGCACGAGGAATTGCTTCGTGTTCTTATGGAGGGGGTTGAAACGCTGGCTGAGCGCCATGACCGGGGTTGTCTGGGAGCCCCTCAGTAACTCAGCTGTTAGCAGTGCCGATTTCACACGCACGTCCAGGGATACCACCTGGCCTCCGTATCATCCAGTCCCGTTGCGGAGAGAACCCGAGGTTTCCTGACCTCCCCTGAGAGTCACCGCTTCCCGAGCCTTTGCAACTTTGGCAGAGCTGGGCTGTTGCCAGTGGAACGGCAATACAGGATTAACACGAAGAGTTGTTTGTATTGCGGGACTCTTGGTCCATTTTGTGTCCTCTTGTCCTTTAAAAGACCAGGCTCAATGGTAGGAGCGAATACTCTGGTGGGCCATATGGTGAACTTTTCTGCTTCCCTTGCTCGCACCCCTTTTCATGTCAATCTGCTGTGGGGAAACCAGTCCAAATCTCTCCGGGTCCTCATTGAATCTGGGGCTGATGAGAGCTTTTAGGACGCGACACTGGCATCCGAGCTGAACATCCCCACTCAGGCCCTCTCCTTTCCCATGGATGTTAGAGCGCTGTACGGGGGCTCTATAGGCCGGGTCACTCATAATACCACTCCCATCAACCCACAAGGGTCAGGGAATCACAGCGTGACTATTTAATTTTTGCTCATCAAATCTCCTCAAAATTCGTGGTTTTGGGATTCTCCTGGCTCCAGTGACACAATCCCCTCATCAACTGGTCTACGGGTGGCATCATGGGCTGCAGTCCGTTCTGCCTTGCCCATTGTATGAAATCAGCGCAACCTGCCCCGGGATGTCTTCCTGGGGGCTCGGAAGGTGCCCCGGACCTCTCTGCCACCCCCACGGAGTATCAGGCCCTCCGGGAGGTGTTCAGCAAGGCCCAGGCAACATCGCTTCTGACGCACCAACCCTATGACTGCGGGATTGACCTTCTCCCTAGCAACACACTGCCCCAGGGATGTCTGTACTCTCTGTCGGGACCGGAGACCAAGGCTATGGAGACCTACATTGGGGACTCCATAGCTTCAGGATTTATCCGTGACTCTTCTTCTCCCGTCGGTGCAGGGATCTTCTTTGTAGGAGAAAAAGGACAAGACCTTGCGCCCGTGCATTGACTACTGGGGACTCAACGGCATTACTGTTAAGAACCGTTACCCGCTACCACTCATTTCCTTGGCCTTCGAGCCACTGCAGGGGGCCACTGTGTTTTCCAAGCTGGATCTACGGAATGCTTACCACGTGGTGCGGATGTGAGAGGGGGACGAGTGGATGACCGCCTTCAAAATGGTCAGTGGCTACTATGAGTATCTGGTCATGCTTTTTGGCCTCACCATGCCCCTGCCGTGTTCCAGGCTCTGGTAAATTATGTTCCCATTTCTGGTCTGCAGAGTAGAAGAAGAGGACGAGTCGGAGGGGGTCACAGAGGCATGGAAAGGACAAGCACAAGTCATACTGGCTCACTTGGAAGAATACAAGCAAGATGAGCTGAAGCAGCAGTTTGGCAAGTATCCGGCCCTCTTCAGGAAGAACCAAAGTCCTGGAACATGTCATCTGTTTTAAGCCTGACCAGAACCCTTTCTGCCATCATCCTTACCATGTGCCTGAGAGGCTGGTGGTAGCCCTCAAGGAAGAGGTCCACACCATGATAGAGATGGATGTTGTTGAGCCATCTTCAAGTGAATGGAGCAGCCCTATTGTCATTGTCCTAAAGAAGGATGGCTCTTTGCGTGTCTGCATGGACTTCCAGGACTGTGATGATTGCTGTGCTGCTTACTTGGACAACGTGATGATCTACAGCCACTCCTGGGAGGAGCACATACAGCATCTTAGCAGTCCTGGGGAAGATCCATGATGCAGGTCTCACGCTTAACCTCCTGAAGTGTGAGTGGGCGAAACAGGAGACAAAGTACCTGGGTTACCAGCTGGGTAAAGGTGAAGTTCGGACATTGTGGAGTCCATCCTAGGTCTGGCAGGTTGGTACCGGAGATTCAGTCCGCAGTTTTCAACCATCGCTGTCCCTCTGACCAACCTCACTTCAAAGGTGGCCAGCAACCCTGTGAAGTGGACTGAGGAGTGTGAGGAAGCCTTCATGAAACTGAAAAAAAACCTGTGCTCCTTCCCTGTTCTCCAACCCCTGATTTTCAGAAGCGGTTTCTCGTACAGGTGGACACTTCAGCTGTGGGAATTGGAGCTGTACTGGCCCAAGGGGAGCCAGGAGAAGAGCGTCCCCTGCTGTACCTGAGTCGGAAGCTGTTGTCCAGGGAAACCAGGTATTCAACAATCGAGAAGGAGTGCCTGCTATAAAGTGGGCACTAACTTACTAACTTCTTGGGAGAGAATTTGATCTGCACACGGATCACACGGAGCCTTGACCATGAAGGACCGTAATTCTCGCGTGACCAGGTGGTATCTGGAGCTCCAGCCCTTCAGGTTCTGTGTCCGTCACAAGGCAGGAAAAGAAAACGTCACGGACGACTACCTGTCCCGGCTCACCTGGATGCTTCAGGAGAGGAGGAAGGTAATGTGATGGAGTAGTCACTGGCTGCTGGCTGCGTTTGGTACACTAACTAATCGCGCCTCCCTGCTCCTTTATCAGCTACGTTAACAATGACGGGTCGACACACAAGGTCCCTATCTTAGTACATACATGACTCACTTTATTCTCACCTTCAGTCAGTAACAGGTTATGGTATAAAGAATATACAGACAAGCGTGCAAGTTTAATTTAAACAACATTTATTGTACTTATCAATGTTATGGATGAGCTGATGTTTGTCTGGTTCTGTTCCTCTCTCTCTCCGTCTCTGTAGCTTCCGGGTATGCTGGGATAAGGACCAGAGCTACGGTAATCGGGCTGGCTTTGTAGACTACAAAACATAGAATGCCCACCCCAACTCACACTCTGACCAAACTAAAACTGTCACGCCCTGGCCTTAGTATTCTGTGTTTTCTTTATTATGTTGGTTAGGCCAGGGTGTGACATGGGTGATTTATGTGTCTTGTTTTGTCTAGGGGTTTTTGTAGTCTATGGGGTTGTGTTCAGTTGAGTGTTCTAAGTAAGTCTATGGTTGCCTGGAGTGGTTCTCAAAACCGTGACAGAATCCCCCACCACAACAGGACCAAGTGGTGTGGTGACAGGCAGCGGTAGCAGGAGCAGCGCAAGGAGGAATGGACATGGGATGATGTGTTGGACGGCAAGGGTTGCTACACTTGGGAGGAGATCCTGGTGGGAAAGGATCGCCTCCATGGGAACAGGCGGAGGCAGCTAGGAGAGCAGAGGCAGCTAGAGAGAGGAGCCAGCGATACGAGGGAACACGGCTGGCAAGGAAACCCGAGAGTCAGCCCCAAAAATGTCTTGGGGGGAGGCACACAGGAAGTATGGTGAAGCCAGGTATGAGACCTGCGCCAACTTCCTGTGCTTACCAGAGGGCGAGAGAGACCGGGCAGGCACCGTGTTATGCTGTGGAGCGCACGGTGTCCCCAGTATGGGTGTATAGCCCGGTGCGGTACATACCAGCTCCTCGGATCGGCCGGGCTAGAGTGGGCATCGAGCCAGGTGTCATGAAGCCGGCTCTACACATCTGATCTCCAGTGCGTCTCCTTGGGCCGGGGTACATGGCACCAGCCTTACGCATGGTGTCCCCGGTTCGCCTGCACAGCCCAGTGCAGGCTATTCCACCTCGCCGCACTGGCAGGGTGACCGGGAGCATTCAACCGGGTAAGGTTGGGAATGCTCGGTGCTCAAGAGCTCCAGTGTGCCTGCACGGTCCGGTCTATCCAGTACCACCTCCACGCACCAGCCCTCCGGTGGCAGCTCCCCGCACTCGCCCTGAGGTGCGTGTCCTCGGCCCAGTACCACCAGTGCCGGCACCACGCACCAGGCCTACAGTGCGCCTCGCCTGTCCAGCGCTGCCAGAGCCTTCCTCCTCTCCAGTGTCGCCTAAGCTGACCATCTGCCCAGCGCCGCCTGAGCTGCCCGTCTGTCATGAGCCGCCAGAGTCTCCCGTCTGTCATGAGCCACCAGAGTTTCCCGTCTGCAAGGAGCCGCCAGAGCCGCCAGTCTGCAAGGAGCCGCCAGAGCCGCCAGTCTGCAAGGAGCCGCCAGAGCCGCCAGTCAGCATGGAGCAGCCAGAGCCGCCAGTCAGCATGGAGCAGCCAGAGCCGCCAGTCAGCCATGATCTGCCAGAGCCGCCAGTCAGCCAGGATCTGCCAGAGCCGCCAGTCTGCCAAGATCCGCCAGAGCCGCCATTCAGCCAGGATCTGCCAGAGCCGTCAACCTGCCTATCTCTTAGTCTTGGGCTACCTCTCAGTCTTGAGCTACCCCTCAGTCTTGAGCTACCCCTCAGTCTTGAGCTACCCCTCAGTCTTGAGCTACCCCTCAGTCCCGAGCTACCCCTCAGTCCCGAGCTTTCCCTCAGTCCCGAGCTGTCCCTCAGTCCGGAGCTGCCCCTCAGTCCAGTGGGGCCCTTTGTTAAGGTTACTAGGCCAAGGTCGGCGGCGAGGGTCGCCACTCAAGGGATGCTAAGTAAGCGGACTAAGACTGTGTTGGAGTGGGGCCCACGTCCCGCGCCAGAGCCGCCACCGTGGACAGACGCCCACCCAGACCCTCCCCTATGGGTTTAGGTGTGCGGCCAGGAGTCCGCACCTTTGGGGGTGGGGGGGGGGGGGGGGGGTACTGTCACGCCATGGCCTTAGTATTCTGTGTTTTCTTTATTATGTTGGTTAGGCCAGGGTGTGACATGGGTGATTTATGTGTCTTGTTTTGTCTAGGGGTTTTGTAGTCTATGGGGTTGTGTTCAGTTGAGTGTTCTAGGTAAGTCTATGGTTGCCTGGAGTGGTTCTCAATCAGAGGCAGGTGTTTATCGTTGTCTCTGATTGGGAACCATATTTAGGCAGCCATATTCTTTAGGTATCTTGTGGGTGATTGTTCCTGTCTCTGTGTTTTACACCAGTTAGGACTGTTTCGGTTGTTCCTGTCTCTGTGTTTTGCACCAGTTAGGACTGGTTTGGTTGTTCCTGTCTCTGTGTTTTGCACCAGTTAGGACTGGTTCGGTTGTTCCTGTCTCTGTGTTTTGCACCAGTTAGGACTGGTTCGGTTGTTCCTGTCTCTGTGTTTTACACCAGTTAGGACTGGTTCGGTTGTTCCTGTCTCTGTGTTTTGCACCAGTTAGGACTGGTTCGGTTGTTCCTGTCTCTGTGTTTTGCACCAGTTAGGACTGGTTCGGTTGTTCCTGTCTCTGTGTTTTGCACCAGTTAGGACTGGTTCGGTTGTTCCTATCTCTGTGTTTTACACCAGTTAGGACTGTTTCGGTTGTTCCTGTCTCTGTGTTTTGCACCAGTTAGGACTGTTTCGGTTGTTCCTGTCTCTGTGTTTTACACCAGTTAGGACTGGTTCGGTTGTTCCTGTCTCTGTGTTTTGCACCAGTTAGGACTGTTTCGGTTGTTCCTGTCTCTGTGTTTTACACCAGTTAGGACTGTTTCGGTTGTTCCTGTCTCTGTGTTTTGCACCAGTTAGGACTGGTTCGGTTGTTCCTGTCTCTGTGTTTTACACCAGTTAGGACTGTTTCGGTTGTTCCTGTCTCTGTGTTTTGCACCAGTTAGGACTGTTTCGGTTGTTCCTGTCTCTGTGTTTTACACCAGTTAGGACTGGTTCGGTTGTTCCTGTCTCTGTGTTTTGCACCAGTTAGGACTGTTTCGGTTGTTCCTGTCTCTGTGTTTTGCACCAGTTAGGACTGTTTCGGTTGTTCCTGTCTCTGTGTTTTGCACCAGTTAGGACTGGTTCGGTTGTTCCTGTCTCTGTGTTTTGCACCAGTTAGGACTGGTTCGGTTGTTCCTGTCTCTGTGTTTTGCACCAGTTAGGACTGGTTCGGTTGTTCCTGTCTCTGTGTTTTACACCAGTTAGGACTGGTTCGGTTGTTCCTGTCTCTGTGTTTTGCACCAGTTAGGACTGTTTCGGTTGTTCCTGTCTCTGTGTTTTACACCAGTTAGGACTGTTTCGGTTGTTCCTGTCTCTGTGTTTTGCACCAGTTAGGACTGTTTCGGTTGTTCCTGTCTCTGTGTTTTGCACCAGTTAGGACTGTTTCGGTTGTTCCTGTCTCTGTGTTTTGCACCAGTTAGGACTGGTTCGGTTGTTCCTGTCTCTGTGTTTTGCACCAGTTAGGACTGGTTCGGTTGTTCCTGTCTCTGTGTTTTGCACCAGTTAGGACTGGTTCGGTTGTTCCTGTCTCTGTGTTTGCACCAGTTAGGACTGGTTCGGTTGTTCCTGTCTCTGTGTTTTGCACCAGTTAGGACTGGTTCGGTTGTTCCTGTCTCTGTGTTTTACACCAGTTAGGACTGGTTCGGTTGTTCCTGTCTCTGTGTTTTGCACCAGTTAGGACTGGTTCGGTTGTTCCTGTCTCTGTGTTTTGCACCAGTTAGGACTGGTTCGGTTGTTCCTGTCTCTGTGTTTTGCACCAGTTAGGACTGGTTCGGTTGTTCCTGTCTCTGTGTTTTGCACCAGTTAGGACTGGTTCGGTTGTTCCTGTCTCTGTGTTTTACACCAGTTAGGACTGGTTCGGTTGTTCCTGTCTCTGTGTTTTGCACCAGTTAGGACTGGTTCGGTTGTTCCTGTCTCTGTGTTTTACACCAGTTAGGACTGGTTCGGTTGTTCCTGTCTCTGTGTTTTACACCAGTTAGGACTGGTTCGGTTGTTCCTGTCTCTGTGTTTTGCACCAGTTAGGACTGGTTCGGTTGTTCCTGTCTCTGTGTTTTGCACCAGTTAGGACTGGTTCGGTTGTTCCTGTCTCTGTGTTTTGCACCAGTTAGGACTGGTTCGGTTGTTCCTGTCTCTGTGTTTTGCACCAGTTAGGACTGGTTCGGTTGTTCCTGTCTCTGTGTTTTGCACCAGTTAGGACTGGTTCGGTTGTTCCTGTCTCTGTGTTTTGCACCAGTTAGGACTGGTTCGGTTGTTCCTGTCTCTGTGTTTTACACCAGTTAGGACTGGTTCGGTTGTTCCTGTCTCTGTGTTTTGCACCAGTTAGGACTGGTTCGGTTGTTCCTGTCTCTGTGTTTTACACCAGTTAGGACTGGTTCGGTTGTTCCTGTCTCTGTGTTTTGCACCAGTTAGGACTGGTTCGGTTGTTCCTGTCTCTGTGTTTTACACCAGTTAGGACTGGTTCGGTTGTTCCTGTCTCTGTGTTTTGCACCAGTTAGGACTGGTTCGGTTGTTCCTGTCTCTGTGTTTTACACCAGTTAGGACTGGTTCGGTTGTTCCTGTCTCTGTGTTTTGCACCAGTTAGGACTGGTTCGGTTGTTCCTGTCTCTGTGTTTTGCACCAGTTAGGGCTGGTTCGGTTGTTCCTGTCTCTGTGTTTTGCACCAGTTAGGACTGGTTCGGTTGTTCCTGTCTCTGTGTTTTGCACCAGTTAGGACTGGTTCGGTTGTTCCTGTCTCTGTGTTTTGCACCAGTTAGGACTGGTTCGGTTGTTCCTGTCTCTGTGTTTTGCACCAGTTAGGACTGGTTCGGTTGTTCCTGTCTCTGTGTTTTGCACCAGTTAGGACTGGTTCGGTTGTTCCTGTCTCTGTGTTTTGCACCAGTTAGGACTGGTTCGGTTGTTCCTGTCTCTGTGTTTTGCACCAGTTAGGACTGGTTCGGTTGTTCCCGTCTCTGTGTTTTGCACCAGTTAGGACTGGTTCGGTTGTTCCTGTCTCTGTGTTTTGCACCAGTTAGGACTGGTTCGGTTGTTCCTGTCTCTGTGTTTTGCACCAGTTAGGACTGGTTCGGTTGTTCCTGTCTCTGTGTTTTACACCAGTTAGGACTGGTTCGGTTGTTCCTGTCTCTGTGTTTTACACCAGTTAGGACTGGTTCGGTTGTTCCTGTCTCTGTGTTTTGCACCAGTTAGGACTGGTTCGGTTGTTCCTGTCTCTGTGTTTTGCACCAGTTAGGACTGGTTCGGTTGTTCCTGTCTCTGTGTTTTGCACCAGTTAGGACTGGTTCGGTTGTTCCTGTCTCTGTGTTTTACACCAGTTAGGACTGGTTCGGTTGTTCCTGTCTCTGTGTTTTACACCAGTTAGGACTGGTTCGGTTTAACCAGGTTTTCTTATTTTGTATAGTGTTCACGGTTTCATCTTTCATTAAAGATGTTTATAAATAACCACGCTGCATTTTGGTCCGCCTCTCCTTCCCAGAAAGAAAATCGTTACAACAACAGAGACGTAAAAAAGGAACTAAGGTCAGGACGTGACACTGGGTATGTTCTGATGGGAGGGGCTTCCCCTAAAAAAGGAGCCTCTCTTTCAGTTCAAGGGGGAAACCATATTGGATTGAGCTGTTGATGTGGCAGCATTGTTTTTAGTTGTCCCATAATGAATACTTTGGATGGCAGTACTGTTTTTCCTCCGGATTCACTATATAAATAAACACCCAGAAGCACAGAAGTGCTTTGAGGCTCCGCCATCTTTTTGAGGTTTTTCAGTTTAGCCTTCTACTCTACGTGACAGACCAGACAATCTCATCAGTGTTATGAGACCTAGTTAACAATTTCATCAGTGTTATGAGAGCCAGTTAACAATGTCATCAGTGTTATGAGAGCCAGTTAACAATATCATCAGTGTTATGAGAGCCAGTTAACAATGTCATCAGTGTTATGAGAGCCAGTTAACAATATCATCAGTGTTATGAGAGCCAGTTAACAATATCATCAGTGTTATGAGACTAGTTAACAATATCATCAGTGTTATGAGACTAGTTAACAATGTCATCAGTGTTATGAGACTAGTTAACAATATCATCAGTGTTATGAGACTAGTTAACAATGTCATCAGTGTTATGAGAGCCAGTTAACAATATCATCAGTGATCTAGTTTACTGACCCATCAGTTCTCACCTGATCTAGTTTACTGACCCATCAGTTCTCACCTGATCTAGTTTACTGACCCATCTGTTCTCACCTGATCTAGTTTACTGACCCATCAGTTCTCACCTGATCTAGTTTACTGACCCATCAGTTCTCACCTGATCTAGTTTACTGACCCATCAGTTCTCACCTGATCTAGTTTACTGACCCATCAGTTCTCACCTGATCTAGTTTACTGACCCATCAGTTTATAACTGATCTAGTTCACCCACCAATCTGTTCTTACCTGATCTAGTTTACCGACCCATCCGTTTTTAACTGATCTAGTTCACCCACCAATCTGTTCTTACCTGATCTAGTTTACTGACCCATCAGTTCTCACCTGATCTAGTTTACTGACCCATCTGTTCTCACCTGATCTAGTTTACTGACCCATCAGTTCTCACCTGATCTAGTTTACTGACCCATCAGTTCTCACCTGATCTAGTTTACTGACCCATCAGTTCTCACCTGATCTAGTTTACTGACCCATCAGTTCTCACCTGATCTAGTTTACTGACCCATCAGTTTATAACTGATCTAGTTCACCCACCAATCTGTTCTTACCTGATCTAGTTTACCGACCCATCAGTTTTTAACTGATCTAGTTTACCGACCCATCAGTTTTTAACTGATGTGGTTTACCGACCCATCAGTTTTTAACTGATGTGGTTTACCGACCCATCTAATAATTGCCTCAAAATGAAATGTATTTATTTATTTATATTTATTTATTTATTATTTATTTATTATTTATTTGTTATTTATTTATTTCTAAACAGTTTTAATAAGATTTCCTACAATAAAAAATGTGCATGTAAATATATTTGCTACATTAGCGTCCATCAGTAAGAAAATGCAGCCATTGTTTCTCTTCATGAGTAGTGGAAGGTAGTTCAATCCCAAATCAACAACATACTAGAGGCATGATTTCAGAGACACATTCATGTAGAGATCTGTTACATACTGTATTTAGACATATATAGATATTCATACACGATTTAAAGAACGGAACTGTTATAACAAAGATAGATGATTGGTCCAGCCAGTATGTTGTTGTAAAGAACCCACAGTAAACGTAAACAGATGCCACTGCCCATGGTGGAGTGGTCAACACACGCCACGTCATTAACATATCTAAGTCCAGAGGACTATATGCATAGTCACTTCTACATGTACATACTACCTCAATCAGCCTGACTAACCGCTGTCTGTATATAGCCTCTCTACTGTATATAGCCTCTCTACTGTATATAACCTCTCTACTGTATATAGTCTCTCTACTGTATATAGCCTCTCTACTGTATATAACCTCTCTACTGTATATAGTCTCTCTACTGTATATAGCCTCTCTACTGTATATAACCTCTCTACTGTATATAGTCTCTCTACTGTATATAGCCTCTCTACTGTATACAGTCTCTCTTCTGTATATAGCCTCTCTACTGTATATAGCCTCTCTACTGTATATCGCCTCTCTACTGTTATAGCCTCTCTACTGTATATAGCCTCTCTACTGTATATAGCCTCTCTACTGTATATAGCCTCTCTACTGTATATACACCCGTGTACCGTATATAGCATGTGTACTGTATATAGCCTCTCTACTGTATATAGTCTCTCTACTGTATATAGCCTCTCTACTGTATATAGCCTCTCTACTGTATATAGCCTCTCTACTGTATATAACCTCTCAACTGCATATAGCCTCTCTACTGTATATAGCCTCTCTACTGTATATAACCTGTCTACTGTATATAACCTCTCTACTGTATATATCCTCTCTACTGTATATAGCCTCTCTACTGTATATAGCCTCTCTACTGTATAGAGCATCTCTAGCATTTCACTGTAAGGTCTACTACACCTGTTGTATTCAGCATTTCACTGTGAGGTCTACTACACCTGTTGTATTCAGCATTTCACTGTAAGGTCTACTACACCTGTTGTATTCAGCATTTCACTGTAAGGTCTACTACACCTGTTGTATTCCGCATTTCACTGTAAGGTCTACTACACCTGTTGTATTCCGCATTTCACTGTAAGGTCTACTACACCTGTTGTATTCAGCATTTCACTGTAAGGTCTACTACACCTGTTGTATTCAGCATTTCACTGTGAGGTCTACTACACCTGTTGTATTCAGCATTTCACTGTAAGGTCTACTACACCTGTTGTATTCAGCATTTCACTGTAAGGTCTACTACACCTGTTGTATTCAGCATTTCACTGTAAGGTCTACTACACCTGTTGTATTCAGCATTTCACTGTAAGGTCTACTACACCTGTTGTATTCAGCATTTCACTGTGAGGTCTACTACACCTTTTGTATTCAGCATTTCACTGTGAGGTCTACTACACCTGTTGTATTCAGCATTTCACTGTAAGGTCTACTACACCTGTTGTATTCAGCATTTCACTGTAAGGTCTACTACACCTGTTGTATTCAGCATTTCACTGTAAGGTCTACTACACCTGTTGTATTCAGCATTTCACTGTAAGGTCTACTACACCTGTTGTATTCAGCATTTCACTGTGAGGTCTACTACACCTGTTGTATTCAGCGCACGTGACAAATAAACTTTAGATTTGGTTTAATTTGACTACCTTCTATATGATGATAGCATTAACATCAACGTATAGTCCAGAGGTACAATACCTGCCGACTAGTATCGAATCAGACAAATATTGTGGAAAAAATACGCACTCACAAGTAAACACGCAAATAAACAAACAAATTATACAATGCCACACAGACAGAATACAACACATCAGACCCATACAGCATCCTGGAGTCACCCTGATCACAGAGGTAAACATTACAGACAGAATACAACACATCAGACCCATACAGCATCCTGGAGTCACCCTGATCACAGAGGTAAACATTACAGACAGAATACAACACATCAGACCCATACAGCATCCTGGAGTCACCCTGATCACAGAGGTAAACATTACAGACAGAATACAACACATCAGACCCATACAGCATCCTGGAGTCACCCTGATCACAGAGGTAAACATTACAGACAGAATACAACACATCAGACCCATACAGCATCCTGGAGTCACCCTGATCACAGAGGTAAACATTACAGACAGAATACAACACATCAGACCCATACAGCATCCTGGAGTCACCCTGATCACAGAGGTAAACATTACAGACAGAATACAACACATCAGACCCATACAGCATCCTGGAGTCACCCTGATCACAGAGGTAAACATTACAGACAGAATACAACACATCAGACCCATACAGCATCCTGGAGTCACCCTGATCACAGAGGTAAACATTACAGACAGAATACAACACATCAGACCCATACAGCATCCTGGAGTCACCCTGATCACAGAGGTAAACATTACAGACAGAATACAACACATCAGACCCATACAGCATCCTGGAGTCACCCTGATCACAGAGGTAAACATTACAGACAGAATACAACACATCAGACCCATACAGCATCCTGGAGTCACCCTGATCACAGAGGTAAACATTACAGACAGAATACAACACATCAGACCCATACAGCATCCTGGAGTCACCCTGATCACAGAGGTAAACATTACAGACAGAATACAACACATCAGACCCATACAGCATCCTGGAGTCACCCTGATCACAGAGGTAAACATTACAGACAGAATACAACACATCAGACCCATACAGCATCCTGGAGTCACCCTGATCACAGAGGTAAACATTACAGACAGAATACAACACATCAGACCCATACAGCATCCTGGAGTCACCCTGATCACAGAGGTAAACATTACAGACAGAATACAACACATCAGACCCATACAGCATCCTGGAGTCACCCTGATCACAGAGGGAACCATTACAGACAGAATACAACACATCAGACCCATACAGCATCCTGGAGTCACCCTGATCACAGAGGGGGACATTACAGACAGAATACAACACATCAGACCCATACAGCATCCTGGAGTCACCCTGATCACAGAGGTAAACATTACAGACAGAATACAACACATCAGACCCATACAGCATCCTGGAGTCACCCTGATCACAGAGGGGGACATTACAGACAGAATACAACACATCAGACCCATACAGCATCCTGGAGTCACCCTGATCACAGAGGTAAACATTACAGACAGAATACAACACATCAGACCCATACAGCATCCTGGAGTCACCCTGATCACAGAGGTAAACATTACAGACAGAATACAACACATCAGACCCATACAGCATCCTGGAGTCACCCTGATCACAGAGGGGGACATTACAGACAGAATACAACACATCAGACCCATACAGCATCCTGGAGTCACCCTGATCACAGAGGTAAACATTACAGACAGAATACAACACATCAGACCCATACAGCATCCTGGAGTCACCCTGATCACAGAGGTAAACATTACAGACAGAATACAACACATCAGACCCATACAGCATCCTGGAGTCACCCTGATCACAGAGGGGGACATTACAGACAGAATACAACACATCAGACCCATACAGCATCCTGGAGTCACCCTGATCACAGAGGGAACCATTACAGACAGAATACAACACATCAGACCCATACAGCATCCTGGAGTCACCCTGATCACAGAGGGGGACATTACAGACAGAATACAACACATCAGACCCATACAGCATCCTGGAGTCACCCTGATCACAGAGGGGGACATTACAGACAGAATACAACACATCAGATTCAAATATACGATTCATTCATATTCAAAAATAAGATTTTTATTCATATTCAAATATACGATTCATTCATATTCAAATATAAGATGTATTCACGATCTAATATACTATTCATTCATATTCAAATATACTATTCATATTCAAATATATTATTCATATTCAAATATATTATTCATTCATATTCAAAAATAAGATTTATTCATATTCAAATATACTATTCATTCATATTCAAATATAATATGTATTCATATTCAAATATACTATTCACATTTAAATATACTATTCATATTCAAATATACTATTCATTCATATTCAAATATATTCAAATGTACTAATCATTTAGAAAGTCTCATTGTCGATTTATGTACCCATGTATAATTATGATAAGAATAAAACTCTCTCTCTCTCTCTTCAACCCAGGTATACTACCACCTGTTCTGTCTCTCTTCAACCCAGGTATATTACCACCTGTTCTGTCTCTCTTCAACCCAGGTATACTACCACCTGTTCTGTCTCTCTTCAACCCAGGTATACTACCACCTGTTCTGTCTCTCTTCAACCCAGGTATACTACCACCTGTTCTGTCTCTCTTCAACCCAGGTATACTACCACCTGTTCTGTCTCTCTCTCTTCAACCCAGGTATACTACCACCTGTTCTGTCTCTCTTCAACCCAGGTATATTACCACCTGTTCTGTCTCTCTTCAACCCAGGTATACTACCACCTGTTCTGTCTCTCTTCAACCCAGGTATACTACCACCTGTTCTGTCTCTCTTCAACCCAGGTATATTACCACCTGTTCTGTCTCTCTTCAACCCAGGTATACTACCACCTGTTCTGTCTCTCTTCAACCCAGGTATACTACCACCTGTTCTGTCTCTCTCTCTTCAACCCAGGTATACTACCACCTGTTCTGTCTCTCTTCAACCCAGGTATATTACCACCTGTTCTGTCTCTCTTCAACCCAGGTATACTACCACCTGTTCTGTCTGTCTCTCTTCAACCCAGGTATACTACCACCTGTTCTGTCTCTCTTCAACCCAGGTATATTACCACCTGTTCTGTCTCTCTTCAACCCAGGTATATTACCACCTGTTCTGTCTCTCTTCAACCCAGGTATACTACCACCTGTTCTGTCTCTCTTCAACCCAGGTATACTACCACCTGTTCTGTCTCTCTTCAACCCAGGTATATTACCACCTGTTCTGTCTCTCTTCAACCCAGGTATACTACCACCTGTTCTGTCTCTCTTCAACCCAGGTATATTACCACCTGTTCTGTCTCTCTTCAACCCAGGTATATTACCACCTGTTCTGTCTCTCTTCAACCCAGGTATACTACCACCTGTTCTGTCTCTCTCTCTTCAACCCAGGTATACTACCACCTGTTCTGTCTCTCTTCAACCCAGGTATATTACCACCTGTTCTGTCTCTCTTCAACCCAGGTATACTACCACCTGTTCTGTCTCTCTTCAACCCAGGTATACTACCACCTGTTCTGTCTCTCTCTCTTCAACCCAGGTATACTACCACCTGTTCTGTCTCTCTTCAACCCAGGTATATTACCACCTGTTCTGTCTCTCTTCAACCCAGGTATACTACCACCTGTTCTGTCTCTCTTCAACCCAGGTATACTACCACCTGTTCTGTCTCTCTTCAACCCAGGTATATTACCACCTGTTCTGTCTCTCTTCAACCCAGGTATACTACCACCTGTTCTGTCTCTCTTCAACCCAGGTATACTACCACCTGTTCTGTCTCTCTCTCTTCAACCCAGGTATATTACCACCTGTTCTGTCGCTCTTCAACCCAGGTATACTACCACCTGTTCTGTCTCTCTTCAACCCAGGTATACTACCACCTGTTCTGTCTCTCTTCAACCCAGGTATATTACCACCTGTTCTGTCTCTCTTCAACCCAGGTATACTACCACCTGTTCTGTCTCTCTTCAACCCAGGTATATTACCACCTGTTCTGTCTCTCTTCAACCCAGGTATATTACCACCTGTTCTGTCTCTCTTCAACCCAGGTATATTACCACCTGTTCTGTCTCTCTTCAACCCAGGTATATTACCACCTGTTTCTGTCTCTCTTCAACCCAGGTATATTACCACCTGTTCTGTCTCTCTTCAACCCAGGTATATTACCACCTGTTCTGTCTCTCTTCAACCCAGGTATACTACCACCTGTTCTGTCTCTCTTCAACCCAGGTATATTACCACCTGTTCTGTCTCTCTTCAACCCAGGTATACTACCACCTGTTCTGTCTCTCTCTCTTCAACCCAGGTATACTACCACCTGTTCTGTCTCTCTTCAACTCAGGTATACTACCACCTGTTCTGTCTCTCTCTCTTCAACCCAGGTATATTACCACCTGTTCTGTCTCTCTTCAACTCAGGTATACTACCACCTGTTCTGTCTCTCTCTCTTCAACCCAGGTATACTACCACCTGTTCGATCTCTCTTCAACCCAGGTATATTACCACCTGTTCTGTCTCTCTCTCTTCAACCCAGGTATATTACCACCTGTTCTGTCTCTCTTCAACCCAGGTATACTACCACCTGTTCTGTCTCTCTTCAACCCAGGTATATTACCACCTGTTCTGTCTCTCTCTCTTCAACCCAGGTATACTACCACCTGTTCTGTCTCCCTCTCTTCAACCCAGGTATACTACCACCTGTTCTGTCTCTCTATACTACAAAGCAGGATTAATCAGTAAGCCAGCTGTTTTGCCTAAATATGATGAAATAACAATTTTTATTTTAAGAATGAGAAGCTTGAAATGGGCATGGTCTTATTGACTCAAATAATCTGTTTAAAACAGTTTAGCATTCTTAATTAACCAGCAAATCAATAGTTATTTCTGATTGTTTATAAAAGTTAACTGCCAACTCATTGATCTTGCCTTGCAGTATACCCCTCTGTCTCAGGGGGGCACAGGGGCAAGGAGGTGTGTGTGTGTGTGTGTGTGTGTGTGTGTGTGTGTGTGTGTGTGTGTGTGTGTGTGTGTGTGTGTGTGTGTGTGTGTGGTGTGTGTGTGTGTGTGTGTGTGTGTGTGTGTGTGTGTGTGTGTGTGTGTGTGTGTGTGTGTGTGTGTGTTGCCAATGAGGTGTTAAGATAATGTGGGGTTTATTTGTTCAACCCGTTGACATCCTGTGGAACCATCCCCTCCATAACAGCCCTCTTAGACTCCACAATCTAGATGGGGAGAGAGAGAGAGAGAGAGAGAGAGGGAGAGAGAGAGAGAGAGAGAGAGAGAGAGAGAGAGAGAGAGAGAGAGAGAGAGAGAGAGACAGAGAGAGAGAGAGAGAGAGAGAGAGAGAGAGAGAGAGAGACAGAGAGAGAGAGAGACAGAGAGACAGAGAGACAGAGAGAGAGAGAGAGAGAGAGAGAGAGAGAGGGAGATAGAGAGAGAGAGAGAGAGAGAGAGAGAGAGAGAGAGAGGAGAGAGAGAGAGAGAGAGAGAGAGAGAGACAGAGAGAGAGAGAGACAGAGAGACAGAGAGACAGAGAGAGAGAGAGAGAGGGAGAGAGAGAGAGAGAGAGAGAGAGAGAGAGAGAGAGAGAGAGAGACAGAGAGACAGAGAGACAGAGAGAGAGAGAGAGAGAGAGAGAGCAACACAGTTAGACACTACCAAATAATGAGAAAACAAAAAGATAATTACTTGACACATTGGAAAGAATTAACAAAAAAATAGAGCAAACTAGAATGCTATTTGTCCCTACACCGAGAGTCCACAGTGGCAGAATACCTGACCACTGTGACTGACCCAAACTTAAGGAAAGCTTTGACTATGTACAGACTCAGTGAGCATAGCCTTGCTATTGAGAAAGGCCGCCGTTGGCAGGCCTGGCTCTCAAGAGAAGACAGGCTATGTGCACTCTGCCCACAAAATGAGGTGGAAACTGAGCTGCACTTCCTAACCTCCTGCCCAAAGTATGACCATATTAGAGACACATATTTCCCTCAGATTACACAGACCCACAAAGAATTCGAAAACTAACCCAAATTTGATAAACTCCCATATCTACTGGGTGAAATACCACAGTGTGACATCACAGCAGCAGGATTTGTGACCTGTTGCCACAAGCGTGGCATAGGGGTCTAAGTGGCACAGTGGTCTCAGTCACTGCTTCTCAGTGCTAGAGGTGTCACTAACCCTAACCCAAATTTTGACAGAAAGTGGTCTCATTTCAAGCTAAAGTGTACTGTTAGCTAGCTAGCTAACGTTAGCTTGCTGGCTCCCTAGCTAAAGTTACGTGTATGACGTTATTATTCGTCTCCCAGAACCGTTTGCTTTGCTAGTTAGAGCCTAATGTTAGCTAGCTAACATTGAATCTGTTTGGTTAGCTCCCAGCAGATTCATGCAGGGTAGTAATGACATGATTTGGCACTATGTTCATTATTGTTTAACTAGCTAATGTTATCTGGCTGGTTCGTTAGGTAACGTTACATGACATGTGTGATCTTACACGTTGTTTACCTAGCCTGGTTCATTGTTTACCAAGCTAGGTTCATTGTTTACCTAGCTAGGTTCATTGTTTACCTATCTAGCTAGGTTCATTGTTTACCTATCTAGGATCATTGTTTACCTAGCTAGGTTCATTGTTTACCTAGCAAGCTAGTTTCATTGTTTACCTAGCTAGCTAGGTTCATTGTTTACCTAGCTAGCTAGGTTCACCTAGCTTGGTAAACAATGACCCTAGATAGGTAAACAATGAACCTAGCTAGGTAAACAATGAACCTAGCTAGCTAGGTAAACAATGAACCTAGCTGGGTAAACAATGAACCTAGCTAGGTAAACAATGAACCAGGCTAGGTAAACAATGAACCTAGCTAGGTTCATTGTTTACCCAGCTAGGTTCATTGTTTACCTATCTAGGGTCGTTGTTTACCTAGCTAGGTTCATTGTTTACCTAGCTAGCTAGGTTCATTGTTTACCTAGCTAGGTTCATTGTTTACCTATCTAGGGTCATTGTTTACCAAGCTAGGTTCATTGTTTACCTAGCCTGGTTCATTGTTTACCTAGCCTGGTTCATTGTTTACCTATCTAGGGTCATTGTTTACCAAGCTAAGTTCATTGTTTACCCAGCTAGCTAGGTTCATTGTTTACCTAGCTAGGGTCATTGTTTACCAAGCTAGGTTCATTGTTTACCAAGCTAGGTTCATTGTTTACCAAGCTAGGCTCATTGTTTACCAAGCTAGGTTCATTGTTTACCCAGCTAGCTAGGTTCATTGTTTACCTAGCTAGGGTCATTGTTTACCCAGCTAGGCTCATTGTTTACCTACCCTGGTTCATTGTTTACTTAGCTAGGTTCATTGTTTACCTAGCCTGGTTCATTGTTTACCTAGCTAGGGTCATTGTTTACCTAGCTAGGTTCATTGTTTACCCAGCTAGGTTCATTGTTTACCTATCTAGGGTCGTTGTTTACCTAGCTAGGTTCATTGTTTACCTAGCTAGCTAGGTTCATTGTTTACCTAGCTAGGTTCATTGTTTACCTATCTAGGGTCATTGTTTACCAAGCTAGGTTCATTGTTTACCTAGCCTGGTTCATTGTTTACCTAGCCTGGTTCATTGTTTACCTATCTAGGGTCATTGTTTACCAAGCTAAGTTCATTGTTTACCCAGCTAGCTAGGTTCATTGTTTACCTAGCTAGGGTCATTGTTTACCAAGCTAGGCTCATTGTTTACCAAGCTAGGTTCATTGTTTACCAAGCTAGGCTCATTGTTTACCAAGCTAGGTTCATTGTTTACCCAGCTAGCTAGGTTCATTGTTTACCTAGCTAGGGTCATTGTTTACCCAGCTAGGCTCATTGTTTACCTACCCTGGTTCATTGTTTACTTAGCTAGGTTCATTGTTTACCTAGCCTGGTTCATTGTTTACCTAGCTAGGGTCATTGTTTACCTAGCCTGGTTCATTGTTTACCCAGCTAGGGTCATTGTTTACCTAGCTAGGGTCATTGTTTACCTAGCTAGGGTCATTGTTTACCTAGCTAGGGTCATTGTTTACCCAGCTAGGGTCATTGTTTACCTAGCTAGGGTCATTGATTACCCAGCTAGGGTCATTGTTTACCCAGCTAGGGTCATTGTTTACCTAGCTAGGGTCATTGTTTACCTAGCTAGGGTCATTGTTTACCTAGCTAGCTAGCTTCATGTCTTAAGGTAAAGTGTACAACACACGTTGAATATGGCCGGTGTTAGTAAGCATCTACAAAAAAGCGTAATGAAATTGTTGCCAGCAGAGCTGGTTAGGCTGTTTCATGTTATCCAGAGGTAAACAAATCATTGTCCAGAGTATCAACTGTGTGCTCTGAACGCTCTGAGAGGGAAACGAGATGGTCGGGGCTAGGGAGTCAACTGTGTGCTCTGAACGCTCTGAGAGGGAAACGAGATGGTCGGGGCTAGGGAGTCAACTGTGTGCTCTGAACGCTCTGAGAGGGAAACGAGATGGGCGGGGCTAAAGCTTAAGAGGGTGTGAACAATGCTGAGTGGGCGGAGCTAAAGTTTAAGAGGGTGTGAACAATGCCGAATGGGCGGGGCTAAATCGTAAGAGGGGGTGAACAATGCCGAATGGGCGGGGCTAAATGCTTAAGAGTATGTGAACGATGCTGAATGGGCGGGGCTAAATGCTTAAGAGGGTGTGAACGATGCTGAATGGGTGGAGACAAAAAGAGCTCTTCATTAAAAACCAAATCATTCAAAGGCCATTTTCTCAAAAGTGGGGTTACAAGTTTATCAACTTTCTAAGCAGAATGACTTTCCCATTGTTCCTCAACTGTAGTGTATGACGTACCATTTTTTTTTTAGCTCTAAGTCTCTACTTTTTAACCACTGTAAAAAACACAATTTCACATTTTGCTACATAAGACCAAATCCAGGTGCTGAGTCAAAAATTGGGTGGATTTGACCTGGCAGGGCTAAAAGAAAAGAAAATCATTTTAGTCCAGAAAAATAATATTTACTGGGAGAAAAAAGTATAGAAAAAAGTATAGAAAATCTACATACAGAATTCTGCAGAATTATCCTAAATCTCCAAAAGAAAACACCAAATAATGCAGAGCGGAACTCTGACGAATCCCTTTAATTGTAAATATTAAAGAAAAGGACATTAAGCCCTAAAACATCCTAAAACATCCTTACAATTCAGAGCCCAAGAGCTGAACCTTGAAAAGAGTCCCCTATGTCAGCTGTTAAAAACACTAAACAACTATTATCCAAACACACAAGGAAATCAACCAAATTGTTACAGAAATTAAAACCTCCTATTTTACAAATTGGGGAAATGAAACACACACAGAATAAACTAGATTGCTATTTGTCCTGAAAAGAGAATACAAACTGGCATGTACTCTGTCAGAGATACAAATCAGAGAAAGATCCCGACCACACAGCCTCAGCGACCACCAATTAGAAAAAGGGAGACTCAAACAGACATGGCCACCCAAAGAGGAGTGTCTACCTGGTCGCCGAACGACAGGGGAGGTAGAGAAAGAGATGCACTGCCTCCTCTACAACCATATAAGATTTTCAAGAAAATATCTCAATCGATTCTCTGAGGGTGAAACCGCTGGTATTAGTGCCAGATATGTGAATGATTGCCAATAGCCTGAGGGTTTAATACCCAGAATGACTCACCTGGAAGTTGTGGCTGAATCCTACGATGCTCTGCATGTTGTAACTGTAGTAGCCCAGAACATACTCTCCTGCCACTAGTGGGACATCATCCTTATTCACACACACCTACACACACACACACACACACACACACACACACACACACACACACACACACACACACACACACACACACACACACACACGTTAATACAGGAAACATGTTAATACAGGATATTAGGACATGAGACAATATCCTGAACAATACTCAATAACACACTTTATTCTGTACCTGCATGACCTCGTTGACCTCTGCTAGTTCACCTTTGACCCAGACGAAGGTAGCGTAATCCGACGCAGTCTTAAAACCCACCTGCAGAGGGAGAAACACATAAACAGTTCATACCTCTCACACACACACACACACACACACACACACACACACACACACACACACACACACACACACACACACACACACACACACACACACACACACACACAGTTCATACCACACACACACACACACACACACACACACACACACACACATAGTTCATACCAAACACACACACACAGTTCATACCACCCACCCACACACACACACACACACACACACACACACGGTTACAGATCAGAAACATCAGAGCATGAAAGATAGGATGGTGTCCATCAGACCTTTCTCTCCCTCACATGTTTACAAAGCAAATCTGTCTGTCTGTCTGTTTATCTCTCTCCCCCTCGCTCCACCTCCTCTACCTCTCTCTCTCCCCCACCTCTCTCTCTATTTCTCTCCCACTCGCTCCCCTTCCTCCACCTCTCTCTCTCTCTCTCTCCCCCACCTCTATATCTCTCTCTCTCTCTCTCCCACCTCTGTCTCCCCCACCTCTCTCTCTCTCTCTCTCTCTCTCTCTCTCCCCCACCCCTCTCTCCCCCACCTCTCTCTCTCCCCCACCTCTCTCTCTCCCCCACCTCTCTCTCTCTCCTCCACCTCTCTCTCTCTCCCACCTCTGTCCCTCCCACCTCCCTCTCTCTCTCTACCCCACCTCTCTCTCTCTTACTCCTCAATGTCTCCCACACTAACTCTTTCGTCCCCCTCACCTTGTAAAGTCCTACCCAGTCCCAGGTAGAGGACATGAAGTCTTCAAGGATGGTGTAGGACAGCACAGCATCCTGGTCAGCGCTCCACTGACCCTCTGGACACACACTGACCAGCGCACTGTCACAACGCTTCCTCATCTACAGGGAGAGGACAGGGGTTATGTGTGTCTCTCTGTGTGTGTGTGTGTCTCGGTGTGTATCTGTGTGTGTGTGTGTCACTCTCTCTCTGTGTGTGTGTGTCTCTCTGTGTGTGTGTGTGTGTCTCGGTGTGTATCTGTGTGTGTTCCTACCTCCAGGTTAAAGATTCCTATGACAGGTTTGTGGTCGCTGACCCCGTAGCTGGGGTCGCAGGTGTAGGTGTCCTGGAGCACTTTGATTGGATACTCCTCCTGTCCGTCATCCGAGTGCTGTGTGGAGGTCGACGCCCTCTCCGCCTCGTCATCCTCAGGGGGCGGGGATTTGGGTTTGATGCGCCACAGAATGCGGTCGGTCCATGCTGGCTTCCTCTTCTTACCACTGGCCAATCAAAGAATACAGGAAGTGATGTCACTATGGGATAAGGAGACTCCTTCTCCCTCTCTCTAGTTACAGTGATCAGACTCTACTCACTAAGTTCTGGGGCTCAAGGGGATGGGGGGGTGAAGAGGATGGAGGGGTGAAGGGGATGGGGGGGTGAAGGGGTGAAGGGGTTGGGGGGGTGAAGGGGTTGGGGGGTGAAGAGGATGGAGGGGTGAAGGGGATGGGGGGGTGAAGGGGATGGGGGGTGAAGAGGATGGAGGGGTGAAGGGGTTGGGGGGTGAAGAGGATGGAGGGGTGAAGGGGATGGGGGGTAAAGAGGATGGAGGGGTGAAGGGGTTGGGGGGGTGAAGAGGATGGAGGGGTGAAGGGGTTGGGGGGGTGAAGAGGATGGAGGGGTGAAGGGGATGGGGGGTGAAGGGGTTGGGGGGGTGAAGGGGTTGGGGGGGTGAATAGGATGGAGGGGTGAAGGGGATGGGGGGGTGAAGAGGATGGAGGGGTGAAGGGGATGGGGGGTGAAGGGGATGGGGGGTGAAGGGAATGGGGGGTTGAAGGGGCTGGGGAGGTGAAGGGGCTGGGGGGGTGAAGGGGCTGGGGGGGTAAATGGGCTGGGGGGGTAAAGGGGCTGGGGGTGAAGGGGCTGGGGGGGTAAATGGGCTGGGGGGGTAAAGGGGCTGGGGAGTGAAGGGGCTGGGGAGTGTAGGGGCTGGGGGGGTGAAGGGGCTGGGGGGTATGAAGGGGCTGGGGGGGGTGAAGGGGCTGGGGGGTGAAGGGGCTGGGAGGGGTGAAGGGGCTGGGGGGTGAAGGGGCTGGGGGGTGTAGGGCTGGGGGGTAAAGGGGCTGGGGTGAAGGGGCTGGGGGGGGTGAAGGGGCTGGGAGGGTGAAGGGGCTGGGGTGTATGAAGGGGCTGGGGGGGGTGAAGGGGCTGGGGGGTGAAGGGGCTGGGGGGGTGAAGGGGCTGGGAGGGTGAAGGGGCTGGGGAGGTGAAGGGGCTGGGGGGGGTGAAGGGGCTGGGTGGGGTGAAGGGGCTGGGGGGGTGAAGGGGCTGCCCTCCCTCAGCCTCAACATATGCTCTTAGCAAATTGTCTGACCTGATGTCTAACTATGCTCAATCTGAATGACTGATAGTGGGGGTTCTTTATCTATTTTGGTTGATGCCAGGATCTGATGTGCGGAAAGATATTTGTGCTGAGCTAAAGGTAACTCAGTTGATAACTAAACCAATTCTCCCCAACTTCAAACACCCTGAAACATCTTCTCCAGTAGATATTGTTCAAATGCCCCTCATCAATTTACAGCCAATGGGATATTTGCCAATGAGTTCAGTGACCATTGTCCGATTGCCCGTATAAGAGATAATAAACTACCTAAATCTCACTCACACATTACTATAAAGATACATTTGATTAGTCTGAGCTGGGTTTAAGTGACTGGGGGGTTGTGTCAACAATCAGCGACTCAAATTAGGCTCTTAATGGTGTTATGTTCCTGTTTAACACTGTTGCAGATTAACATGTGCCATACAAAAGACTAGACAGATCTAAGGTTCACGTATGAATTGGAAAGAAATGTTGTACTAAGGCTAGACAGACCGATTCTACGTCCGGCAGTCCTTCAGACATTTGAGAAAAAAAATGAAATCAACATGTTTCTTGAATTGTGGTAATCTAGCAAAATTCGGAGGAAATTGTCAAATCTTTAAAACAAAACTCCACCCCCTCGTTACCCCAGCAGGTTCTGACAGCCTCTGGCCCCATTCTAGACAAAAATGACTCCACCCCCTCATTACCCCAGCAGGTTCTGACAGCCTCTGGTCCCATTCTAGACTAAATGACTCCACCCCCTCATTACCCCAGCAGGTTCTGACAGCCTCTGGTCCCATTCTAGACTAAATGACTCCACCCCCTCGTTACCCCATGAGGTTCTGACAGCCTCTGGTCCCATTCTAGACTAAATGACTCCACCCCCTCGTTACCCCAGCAGGTTCTGACATCCTCTGGTCCCATTCTAGACTAAATGACTCCACCCCCTCGTTACCCCATGAGGTTCTGACAGCCTCTGGTCCCATTCTAGACTAAATGACTCCACCCCCTCGTTACCCTAGCAGGTTCTGACAGCCTCTGGTCCCATTCTAGACTAAATGACTTCACCCCCTCGTTACCCCAGCAGGTTCTATACCTATGTGAGAATGCTGTTCATCGACTACAGCTCGGCATTCAACACCATAGTACCCTCCAAGCTCGTCATCAAGCTCGAGACCCTGGGTCTCAACCCCGCCCTGTGCAACTGGGTACTGGACTTCCTGACGGGCCGCCCCCAGGTGGTGAGGGTAGGCAACAACATCTCCTCCCCGCTGATCCTCAACACTGGGGCCCCACAAGGGTGCGTTCTGAGCCCTCTCCTGTACTCCCTGTTCACCCATGACTGCGTGGCCACGCACGCCTCCAACTCAATCATCAAGTTTGCGGATGACACAACAGTGGAAGGCTTGATTACCAACAACGACGAGACGGCCTACAGGGAGGAGGTGAGGGCCCTCGGAGTGTGGTGTCAGGAAAATAACCTCACACTCAACGTCAACAAAACTAAGGAGATGATTGTGGACTTCAGGAAACAGCAGAGGGAACACCCCCCTATCCACATCGATGGAACAGTAGTGGAGAGGGTAGCAAGTTTTAAGTTCCTCGGCATACACATCACAGACAAACTGAATTGGTCCACTCACACAGACAGCATCGTGAAGAAGGCGCAGCAGCGCCTCTTCAACCTCAGGAGGCTGAAGAAATTCGGCTTGTCACCAAAAGCACTCACAAACTTCTACAGATGCACAATCGAGAGCATCCTGGCGGGCTGTATCACCGCCTGGTACGGCAACTGCTCCGCCCTCAACCGTAAGGCTCTCCAGAGGGTAGTGAGGTCTGCACAACGCATCACCGGGGGCAAACTACCTGCCCTCCAGGACACCTACACCACCCGATGTTACAGGAAGGCCATAAAGATCATCAAGGACATCAACCACCCGAGCCACTACCTGTTCACCCCGCTATCATCCAGAAGGCGAGGTCAGTACAGGTGCATGAAAGCTGGGACCGAGAGACTGAAAAACAGCTTCTATCTCAAGGCTATCAGACTGTTAAACAGCCACCACTAACATTGAGTGGCTGCTGCCAACACACTGACACTGACACTGACTCAACTCCAGCCACTTTAATAATGGGAATTGATGGGAAATGATGTAAATATATCACTAGCCACTTTAAACAATGCTACCTTATATAATGTTACTTACCCTACATTATTCATCTCATATGCATACGTATATACTGTACTCTATATCATCGACTGCATCCTTATGTAATACATGTATCACTAGCCACTTTAACTATGCCACTTTGTTTACATAGTCATCTCATATGTATATACTGTACTCGATACCATCTACTGTATCTTGCCTATGCTGCTCTGTACCATCACTCATTCATATATCCTTATGTACATATTCTTTATCCCCTTACACTGTGTATAAGACAGTAGTTTTGGAATTGTTAGTTAGATTACTTGTTGGTTATTACTGCATTGTCGGAACTAGAAGCACAAGCATTTCGCAACACTCGCATTAACATCTGCTAACCATGTGTATGTGACAAATAAAATTTGATTTGATTTGATTTCTGACAGCCTCTGGCCCATTCTAGACTAAATGACTCCACCCCCTCCTTACCCCAGCAGGTTCTCACAGCCTCTGGTCCCATTCTAGACTAAATGACTCCACCCCCTCGTTACTCCAGCAGGTTCTGACAGCCTCTGGTCCCATTCTGGACTAAATTACTCCACCCCCTCGTTACCCTAGCAGGTTCTGACAGCCTCTGGTCCCATTCTAGACTAAATGACTCCACCCCTCGTTACCCCAGCAGGTTCTGACAGCCTCTGGTCCCATTCTAGACTAAATAACTCCACCCCCTCGTTACCCCAGCGGGTTCTGACAGCCTCTGGTCCCAATCTAGACTAAATGACTCCACCCCTCATTACCCCAGCAGGGTCTGACAGCCTCTAGTCCCATTCTAGACTAAATGACTCCACCCCTCGTTACCCCAGCAGGTTCTGACAGCCTCTGGTCCCATTCTAGACTAAATGACTCCACCCCCTCGTTACCCCAGCAGGTTCTGACAGCCTCTGGTCTCATTCTAGACTAAATGACTCCACCCCCTCGTTACCCCAGCAGGGTCTGACAGCCTCTGGTACCATTCTAGACTAAAGGACTCCACCCCCTCGTTACCCCAGCAGGTTCTGACAGCCTCTGGTCCCATTCTAGACTAAATGACTCCACCCCCTCGTTAACCCATGAGGTTCTGACAGCCTCTGGTCCCATTCTAGACTAAATGACTCCACCCCCTCGTTACCCCAGCAGGTTCTGACAGCCTCTGGTCCCATTCTAGACTAAATGACTCCACCCCCTCGTTACCCCCAGCAGGTTCTGACAGCCTCTGGTCCCATTCTAGACTAAATGACTCCACCCCTCGTTACCCCAGCAGGTTCTGACAGCCTCTGGACCCATTCTAGACTAAATGACTCCACCCCCTCGTTACCCCAGCAGGTTCTGACAGCCTCTGGTCCCATTCTAGACTAAATGACTCCACCCCTCATTACCCCAGCAGGTTCTGACAGCCTCTGGTCCCATTCTAGACTAAATGACTCCACCCCCTCGTTACCCCATGAGGTTCTGACAGCCTCTGGTCCCATTCTAGACTAAATGACTCCACCCCCTCGTTACCCCAGCAGGTTCTGACAGCCTCTGGTCCCATTCTAGACTAAATGACTCCTCCCCTCGTTACCCCCAGCAGGTTCTGACAGCCTCTGGTCCCATTCTAGACTAAATGACTCCACCCCCTCGTTACCCAAGCAGGTTCTGACAGCCTCTGGTCCCATTCTAGACTAAATGACTCCACCCCCTCGTTACCCCAGCAGGTTCTGACAGCCTCTGGTCCCATTCTAGACTAAATGACTCCACCCCTCATTACCCCAGCAGGTTCTGACAGCCTCTGGTCCCATTCTAGACTAAATGACTCCACCCCCTCGTTACCCCAGCAGATTCTGACAGCCTCTGGTCCCATTCTAGACTAAATGACTCCACCCCTCGTTACCCCAGCAGGTTCTGACAGCCACTGGACCCATTCTAGACTAAATGACTCCACCCCCTCGTTACCCCAGCAGGTTCTGACAGCCTCTGGTCCCATTCTAGACTAAATGACTCCACCCTCTCGTTACCCCAGCAGGTTCTGACAGCCTCTGGTCCTATTCTAGACTAAATGACTCTACCCCCTCGTTACCCCAGCAGGTTCTGACAGCCTCTGTTCCCATTCTAGACTAAATTACATTTTTGGTTCAGCCGGTAAACTGTTTTAAAGGATCATCTCTGAAAATGATCTCATCCCACTAGAGGGAGTCCTTTAGTCACCTCAGAACAGATTGTAGAGAATGACCAACAGAACAGATTGTAGAGAATGATAGACCAACAGAACAGATTGTAGAGAATGATAGACCAACAGAACAGATTGTAGAGAATGACCAACAGAACAGATTGTAGAGAATGATAGACCAACAGAACAGATTGTAGAGAATGACCAACAGAACAGATTGTAGAGAATGACCAACAGAACAGATTGTAGAGAATGACCAACAGAACAGATTGTAGAGAATGACCAACAGAACAGATTGTAGAGAATGACCAACAGAACAGATTGTAGAGAATGATAGACCAACAGAACAGATTGTAGAGAATGACCAACAGAACAGATTGTAGAGAATGATAGACCAACAGAACAGATTGTAGAGAATGACCAACAGAACAGATTGTAGAGAATGACCAACAGAACAGATTGTAGAGAATGATAGACCAACAGAACAGATTGTAGAGAATGACCAACAGAATAGATTGTAGAGAATGATAGACCAACAGAACAGATTGTAGAGAATGATAGACCAACAGAACAGATTGTAGAGAATGATAGACCAACAGAACAGATTGTAGAGAATGACCAACAGAACAGATTGTAGAGAATGACCAACAGAACAGATTGTAGAGAATGACCAACAGAACAGATTGTAGAGAATGACCAACAGAACAGATTGTAGAGAATGACCAACAGAACAGATTGTAGAGAATGACCAACAGAACAGATTGTAGAGAATGACCAACAGAACAGATTGTAGAGAATGACCAACAGAACAGATTGTAGAGAATGACCAACAGAACAGATTGTAGAGAATGACCAACAGAACAGATTGTAGAGAATGACCAACAGAACAGATTGTAGAGAATGACCAACAGAACAGATTGTAGAGAATGATAGACCAACAGAACAGATTGTAGAGAATGACCAACAGAATAGATTGTAGAGAATGATAGACCAACAGAACAGATTGTAGAGAATGATAGACCAACAGAACAGATTGTAGAGAATGATAGACCAACAGAACAGATTGTAGAGAATGACCAACAGAACAGATTGTAGAGAATGACCAACAGAACAGATTGTAGAGAATGACCAACAGAACAGATTGTAGAGAATGACCAACAGAACAGATTGTAGAGAATGACCAACAGAACAGATTGTAGAGAATGACCAACAGAACAGATTGTAGAGAATGACCAACAGAACAGATTGTAGAGAATGACCAACAGAACAGATTGTAGAGAATGATAGACCAACAGAACAGATTGTAGAGAATGACCAACAGAACAGATTGTAGAGAATGACCAACAGAACAGATTGTAGAGAATGACCAACAGAACAGATTGTAGAGAATGACCAACAGAACAGATTGTAGAGAATGATAGACCAACAGAACAGATTGTAGAGAATGACCAACAGAACAGATTGTAGAGAATGACCAACAGAACAGATTGTAGAGAATGACCAACAGAACAGATTGTAGAGAATGACCAAAAGAACAGATTGTAGAGAATGACCAACAGAACAGATTGTAGAGAATGACCAACAGAACAGATTGTAGAGAATGACCAACAGAACAGATTGTAGAGAATGATAGACCAACAGAACAGATTGTAGAGAATGACCAACAGAACAGATTGTAGAGAATGACCAACAGAACAGATTGTAGAGAATGACCAACAGAACAGATTGTAGAGAATGATAGACCAACAGAACAGATTGTAGAGAATGATAGACCAACAGAACAGATTGTAGAGAATGATAGACCAACAGAACAGATTGTAGAGAATGACCAACAGAACAGATTGTAGAGAATGACCAACAGAACAGATTGTAGAGAATGTAGACCAACAGAACAGATTGTAGAGAATGACCAACAGAACAGATTGTAGAGAATGACCAACAGAACAGATTGTAGAGAATGACCAACAGAACAGATTGTAGAGAATGACCAACAGAACAGATTGTAGAGAATGACCAACAGAACAGATTGTAGAGAATGATAGACCAACAGAACAGATTGTAGAGAATGACCAACAGAACAGATTGTAGAGAATGACCAACAGAACAGATTGTAGAGAATGATAGACCAACAGAACAGATTGTAGAGAATGACCAACAGAACAGATTGTAGAGAATGACCAACAGAACAGATTGTAGAGAATGACCAACAGAACAGATTGTAGAGAATGACCAACAGAACAGATTGTAGAGAATGACCAACAGAACAGATTGTAGAGAATGACCAACAGAACAGATTGTAGAGAATGATAGACCAACAGAACAGATTGTAGAGAATGATAGACCAACAGAACAGATTGTAGAGAATGACCAACAGAACAGATTGTAGAGAATGACCAACAGAACAGATTGTAGAGAATGACCAACAGAACAGATTGTAGAGAATGACCAACAGAATAGATTGTAGAGAATGATAGACCAACAGAACAGATTGTAGAGAATGATAGACCAACAGAACAGATTGTAGAGAATGATAGACCAACAGAACAGATTGTAGAGAATGACCAACAGAACAGATTGTAGAGAATGACCAACAGAACAGATTGTAGAGAATGACCAACAGAACAGATTGTAGAGAATGACCAACAGAACAGATTGTAGAGAATGACCAACAGAACAGATTGTAGAGAATGACCAACAGAACAGATTGTAGAGAATGACCAACAGAACAGATTGTAGAGAATGACCAACAGAACAGATTGTAGAGAATGATAGACCAACAGAACAGATTGTAGAGAATGACCAACAGAACAGATTGTAGAGAATGACCAACAGAACAGATTGTAGAGAATGATAGACCAACAGAACAGATTGTAGAGAATGACCAACAGAACAGATTGTAGAGAATGACCAACAGAACAGATTGTAGAGAATGACCAACAGAACAGATTGTAGAGAATGATAGACCAACAGAACAGATTGTAGAGAATGATAGACCAACAGAACAGATTGTAGAGAATGACCAACAGAACAGATTGTAGAGAATGACCCAACAGAACAGATTGTAGAGAATGACCAACAGAACAGATTGTAGAGAATGACCAACAGAACTAGATTGTAGAGAATGATAGACCACAGAACAGATTGTAGAGAATGATTGACCAACAGAACCAGATGTCGTAGAGAATAGACCAACAGAACAGATTGTAGAGAATGACCAAACAGAACAGATTGTAGAGAATGACCAACAGAACAGATTGTAGAGAATGACAACAGAACAGATTGTAGAGAATGACCAACAGAACAGATTGTAGAGAATGACCAACAGAACAGATTGTAGAGAATGACCAAACAGAACAGATTGTAGAGAATGACCAACAGAACAGATTGTAGAGAATGACCACAGAACAGATTGTAGAGAATGATAGACCAACAGAACAGATTGTAGAGAATGACCAACAGAACAGATTGTAGAGAATGATAGACCAACAGAACAGATTGTAGAGAATGACCAACAGAACAGATTGTAGCGAATGACCAACAGAAAGATTGTCGAGAAGTAGACCAACAGAAACAGATTGTAGAGAATGACCAACAGAACAGATTGTAGAGAATGACCAACAGAACAGATTGTAGAGAATGACCAACAGAACAGATTGTAGAGAATGATAGACCAACAGAACAGATTGTAGAGAATGACCAACAGAACAGATTGTAGAGAATGACCAACAGAACAGATTGTAGAAGAATGACCAACAGAACAGATTGTAGAGAATGACCAAAAGAACAGATTGTAGAGAATGACCAACAGAACAGATTGTAGAGAATGACCAACAGAACAGATTGTAGAGAATGACAAACAGAACAGATTGTAGAGAATGACCAACAGAAAAGATTGTAGAGAATGACCAACAGAACAGATTGTAGAGAATGACCAACAGAACAGATTGTAGAGAATGACCAACAGAACAGATTGTAGAGAATGATAGACCAACAGAACAGATTGTAGAGAATGACCAACAGAACAGATTGTAGAGAATGACCAACAGAACAGATTGTAGAGAATGACCAACAGAACAGATTGTAGAGAATGATAGACCAACAGAACAGATTGTAGAGAATGACCAACAGAACAGATTGTAGAGAATGATAGACCAACAGAACAGATTGTAGAGAATGATAGACCAACAGAACAGATTGTAGAGAATGATAGACCAACAGAACAGATTGTAGAGAATGACCAACAGAACAGATTGTAGAGAATGACAGACCAACAGACTTTAACCCTTTGATGTCTATGATGTACTAAGTGCTTTGATAAATATTGATGTTAAAAAAATCCATAGGAGTTGATTCACTTGATTCACTTCTTACTGCAGTACAAAACCATAGGAGCTGATTCACTTCTAACTGCAGTATAAAACCATAGGAGCTGATTCACTTCTAACTGCAGTACAAAACCATAGGAGCTGATTCACTTCTAACTGCAGTATAAAACCATAGGAGCTGATTCACTTGATTCACTTCTAACTGCAGTATAAAACCATAGGAGCTGATTCACTTGATTCACTTTTAACTGCAGTATTAAACCATAGGAGCTGATTCACTTGATTCACTTCTAACTGCAGTATTAAACCATAGGAGCTGATTCACTTGATTCACTTCTAACTGCAGTATAAAACCATAGGTGCCACACTCTGACCATTATTTGTGTTGTTTGTTTCTATGTTTTGTTTGTTCAGGGTGTGATATGAGTGGGCATTCTATGTTGCATGTCTAGTTAGTCTATTTCTATGTGTTTTGGCCTGATATGGTTCTCAATCAGTGGCAGGTGTTTGTCGTTGTCTCTGATTGGGAACCATATTTAGGTAGCATGTTTTGTATTGTGGTTGGTGGGTTATTGTCTATGTTATGTTGAACATTAGCACAGTGTTTCGTTAGCAGTCACGTTTGTCTAGTAAGTTTGTCTAGTAAGTTTGTCTTGTTCGTTTGTCTTGTTCGTTTGTCTTGTTCGTTTGTCTTGTTCGTTTGTCTTGTTAGTTTGTCTTGTTAGTTTGTCTTGTTAGTTAGTTTGTTTTGTTTTAGTGTACTTCGTGATTTTTTCTGTCTTTCATTAAAGTATGCATTCACACCACGCTGCGCTTTGGTCTCCTCCATATGACGATCGTGACAGAATAACCCACCAACAATGGACCAAGCAGCGTGGTAACGGACAGCAGCAGCAATGTCAGGACTTCTGGACTTGGGAGGAGATTCTGGACGGCAAAGGACCCTGGGCACAGAGTTCTCAACACACCCACCTTGTGGGGTAGAGTTCTCAACACACCCACCTTGTGAGGTAGAGTTCTCAAGACACCCACCTTGTGAGGTAGAGTTCTAAACACACCCACCGTGTGAGGTAGAGTTCTCAAGACACCCACCTTGTGAGGTAGAGTTCTCAAGACACCCACCTTGTGAGGTAGAGTTGTAAAGACACCCACCTTGTGAGGTAGAGTTCTCAAGACACCCACCGTGTGAGGTAGAGTTGTAAAGACACCCACTTTGTGGGGTAGAGTTGTAAAGACACCCACCTTGTGAGGTAGAGTTGTAAAGACACCCACCTTGTGAGGTAGAGTTCTCAAGACACCCACCTTGTGAGGTAGAGTTCTCAAGACACCCACCTTGTGAGGTAGAGTTGTAAAGACACCCACCTTGTGGGGTAGAGTTGTAAAGACACCCACCTTGTGAGGTAGAGTTCTCAAGACACCCACCTTGTGAGGTAGAGTTCTCAAGACACCCACCTTGTGAGGTAGAGTTGTAAAGACACCCACCTTGTGAGGTAAAGTTCTCAAGACACCCACCTTGTGAGGTAGAGTTGTAAAGACACCCACCTTGTGAGGTAGAGTTCTCAACACACCCACCTTGTGGGGTAGAGTTCTCAACACACCCACCTTGTGAGGTAGAGTTCTCAAGACACCCACCTTGTGGGATAGAGTTCTCAAGACACCCACCTTGTGAGGTAGAGTTCTCAAGACACCCACCTTGTGAGGTAGAGTTCTCAAGACACCCACCTTGTGAGGTAGAGTTGTAAAGACACCCACCTTGTGAGGTAAAGTTCTCAAGACACCCACCTTGTGAGGTAGAGTTGTAAAGACACCCACCTTGTGAGGTAGAGTTCTCAACACACCCACCTTGTGGGGTAGAGTTCTCAACACACCCACCTTGTGAGGTAGAGTTCTCAAGACACCCACCTTGTGAGGTAGAGTTGTAAAGACACCCACCTTGTGGGGTAGAGTTGTAAAGACACCCACCTTGTGAGGTAGAGTTCTCAAGACACCCACCTTGTGAGGTAGAGTTCTCAAGACACCCACCTTGTGAGGTAGAGTTGTAAAGACACCCACCTTGTGAGGTAGAGTTCTCAAGACACCCACCTTGTGGGATAGAGTTCTCAAGACACCCACCTTGTGAGGTAGAGTTCTCAAGACACCCACCTTGTGGGGTAGAGTTCTCAAGACACCCACCTTGTGGGGTAGAGTTCTCAAGACACCCACCTTGTGAGGTAGAGTTCTCAAGACACCCAACTTGTGGAGTAGAGTTCTCAAGACACCCACCTTGTGAGGTAGAGTTCTAAACACACCCACCTTGTGAGGTAGAGTTGTAAAGACACCCACCTTGTGGGGTAGAGTTGTAAAGACACCCACCTTGTGAGGTAGAGTTCTCAAGACACCCACCTTGTGAGGTAGAGTTCTCAAGACACCCACCTTGTGAGGTAGAGTTGTAAAGACACCCACCTTGTGAGGTAGAGTTCTCAAGACACCCACCTTGTGGGATAGAGTTCTCAAGACACCCACCTTGTGAGGTAGAGTTCTCAAGACACCCACCTTGTGGGGTAGAGTTCTCAAGACACCCACCTTGTGGGGTAGAGTTCTCAAGACACCCACCTTGTGAGGTAGAGTTCTCAAGACACCCAACTTGTGGAGTAGAGTTCTCAAGACACCCACCTTGTGAGGTAGAGTTCTAAACACACCCACCTTGTGAGGTAGAGTTCTAAACACACCCACCTTGTGAAGTAGGGTTCTAAACACACCCACCTTGTGGGGTAGAGTTCTCAACACACCCACCTTGTGGGGTAGAGTTCTCAAGACACCCACCTTGTGGGGTAGAGTTGTAAATACACCCACCTTGTGAGGTAGAGTTCTCAAGACACCCACCTTGTGGGGTAGAGTTGTAAAGACACCCACCTTGTGGGGTAGAGTTGTAAAGACACCCACCTTGTGAGGTAGAGTTCTCAAGACACCCACCTTGTGAGGTAGAGTTGTAAAGACACCCACCTTGTGAGGTAGAGTTCTCAAGACACCCACCTTGTGGGATAGAGTTCTCAAGACACCCACCTTGTGAGGTAGAGTTCTCAAGACACCCACCTTGTGGGGTAGAGTTCTCAAGACACCCACCTTGTGGGGTAGAGTTCTCAAGACACCCACCTTGTGAGGTAGAGTTCTCAAGACACCCACCTTGTGGGGTAGAGTTGTAAAGACACCCACCTTGTGAGGTAGAGTTCTCAAGACACCCACCTTGTGGGGTAGAGTTCTCAAGACACCCACCTTGTGGGGTAGAGTTCTCAAGACACCCACCTTGTGGGGTAGAGTTCTCAAGACACCCACCTTGTGAGGTAGAGTTGTAAAGACACCCACCTTGTGAGGTAGAGTTCTCAAGACACCCACCTTGTGAGGTAGAGTTCTCAACACACCCACCTTGTGGGGTAGAGTTCTCAACACACCCACCTTGTGAGGTAGAGTTCTAAACACACCCACCTTGTGAGGTAGAGTTCTCAAGACACCCACCTTGTGGGGTAGAGGAAGAGTGGTGGAGCACTGTTGGAGGGGTCGGGCAGTACATGGTTAGAGGCAGCACCAGGGATGGCCTTCTGCTGGGACACACAGGGTGCCACGGGTTAGAGTCAGGGGTTAAGGTATGGGACGGTGTTCCACTGGTACACAGGGTGCCACGGGTTAGGGTCAGGGGTTAAGGTATGGGACGGTGTTCCACTGGTACACAGGGTGCCACGGGTTAGGGGTCAGGGGTTAAGGTCAGGGACGGTGTTCCACTGGAACACAGGGTGCCACTGGTTAGGGTCAGGGGTTAAGGTCTGGGACGGGTGGGGTAGGAGGCTTCTTTAATTGTACTGTGGTTGTACCAGCATTCTAGATGTGTTCACTGACACAGTGGTGAGGCAGGTGCTGGTTAAGCTAGGTGTGTACCCTCTACCCAGAGAACAGCAGGCTGGTCACATGATGTGGGACTGCCCCAGTGTGAAGACCTCCTGGTCACATGATGTGGGACTGCCCCAGTGTGAAGACCTCCTGGTCACATGATGTGGGACTGCCCCAGTGTGAAGACCTCCTGGTCACATGATGTGGGACTGCCCCAGTGGGAAGACCTCCTGGTCACATGATGTGGGACTGCCCCAGTGGGAAGACCTCCTGGTCACATGATGTGGGACTGCCACAGCGTGAAGACCTCCTGGTCACAGGTTGCCAGGCCTGTGTCCAGTGTGAAGACCTCCTGGTCACAGGTTGCAAGGTCTGTGTCCAGCGTGAAGACCTCCTGGTCACAGGCTGCCAGGTCTGTGTCCAGCGTGAAGACCTCCTGGTCATAGGTTGCCAGGTCTGTGTCCAGCGTGAAGACCTCCTGGTCACAGGCTGCCAGGTCTGTGTCCAGCGTGAAGACCTCCTGGTCACAGGCTGCCAGGTCTGTGTCCAGCGTGAAGACCTCCTGGTCACAGGTTGCCAGGTCTCTGTCCAGTGTGAAGACCTCCTGGTCACAGGTTGCCAGGTCTGTGTCCAGCGCGAAGACCTCCTGGTCACAGGTTGCCAGGTCTATGTCCAGTGTAAATGGTGCTAGCATTCCCTATTTTCCCAATATACTATTGTTGAAAGATGACTCTTCACTGATTCGCGCAGTTCCCCAACAACGAGTATGGTTGTTTGGACTGACTGGCATCAAAAATAATGTTGGTGCCGAGATGGAAACCTCCACATAAAGCTCAGTTTAACTCAATGGCTACAACACTTCCTTGACGTCCTTTCACACAGGTCTCCATAGCTTGGTGAACGGCGCCAAGGAGACGACATTAGATACTCTTTATATAGCAGTCAAAAAGGTCAACAGCTTATTAAGAGTTAACGTAACGCAATCATTTTTGAAGTCCTTAATTGTATTTTGTATATCTGTATCGTATGTCGATGTTGATTCTTTCCATGTGTGCCTTGTTCCCACAAATAATTTTACAAACTGAAGATTAGTTATCCATGATGTTTTGTTCTGTGCATAGACATATCCACAATGTTCCTGACGCTAACAGAGGTTCAGGGTCAGGAATGGGGTAAGGGTCAGGGGTTAGGGTCAGGGGTTAGGGTCAGACCCGGTGGGTTAGGGTCAGGGGTCTAGGGTCAGGGGTTAGGGTCAGGAATGGGGTAAGTGTCAGGGGGTAGGGTCAGAGGTTAGGTTCAGGGGTTAGGGTCAGACCCGTGGGGTTAGGGTCAGGGACAGTTGGGGTTAGGGACGGTTGGCGTGGGGTTAGAGACGGTTGGGGTGGAGTTAGGGACGGTTAGGGACGGTTGGGGTGGAGTTAGGGACGGTTGGGGTGGGGTGGGGTTAGGGACGGTTGGGGTGCGGTGGGGTGGGGTTAGGAATGGTTGGGGTTAGGGACGGTTGGCGTGGGGTTAGGGACGGTTGGGGTGGGGTGGGATTAGGGACGGTTGGGCTGGGGTGGGGTGGGGTTAGGGATGGTTGGGGTTAGGGACGGGTGGGGTAGGGTTAGGGACGGTTGGCGTGGGGTGGGGTGGGGTTAGGAATGGTTGGGGTTAGGGACGGTTGGCGTGGGGTTAGGGACGGTTGGGGTGGGGTGGGATTAGGGACGGTTGGGCTGGGGTGGGGTGGGGTTAGGGATGGTTGGGGTTAGGGACGGGTGGGGTAGGGTTAGGGACGGTTGGCGTGGGGTTACGGACGGTTGGGGTGGGGTTAGGGACGGTTGGCGTGGGGTTAGGGACGGTTGGGGTGGGGTTAGGGACGGTTGGGGTGGGGTTAGGGACGGTTGGCGTGGGGTTAGGGACGGTTGGGGTGGGGTTAGGGACGGTTGGCGTGGGGCTAGGGACGGTTGGCGTGGGGCTAGGGACGGTTGGCGTGGGGTTAGGGACGGTTGGGGTGGGGTTAGGGACGGTTGGGGTGGGGTTAGGGACGGTTGGGGTGGGGCTAGGGACGGTTGGCGTGGGGCTAGGGACGGTTGGCGTGGGGTTAGGGACGGTTGGCGTGGGGTTAGGGACGGTTGGGGTGGGGCTAGGGACGGTTGGCGTGGGGTTAGGGACGGTTGGCGTGGGGTTAGGGACGGTTGGCGTGGGGTTAGGGACGGTTGGGGTGGGGTTAGGGACGGTTGGCGTGGGGTTAGGGACGGTTGGGGTGGGGTTAGGGACGGTTGGTGTGGTGTTAGGGACGGTTGGCGTGGGGTTAGGGACGGTTGGCGTGGGGCTGGGGTCAGGGACTGTTTGGGGTGGGGTCTTGCAGTAAAACAGACACTAATCAGCTCTTACTTAAAGCCCAACCATGTCTTCTGAGTGCTGTGGAGTACAAAGAGAAGAGAGCACATGTCTTAACAGAGAGAAGGAAAGAGAGAGGTAGAGAGAGAGTTAGAGAGAGAGAGAGAGAGAGGTGGAGAGAGAGAGATTGTTGCAACACTGTACACAGACAATAATATACAGTGCCTTGCGAAAGTATTCGGCCCCATTGAACTTTGCGACCTTTTGCCACATTTCAGGCTTCAAACATAAAGATATAAAACTGTACTGGAAAGAGAATAAAACACATTAGATCTGGTAAAAGATAATACAAAGAAAAAAACAACCATTCTTTTGTAATTTTTTTTGTACCTTCGTCTTTGAAATGCAAGAGAAAGGCCATAATGTATTAATCCATCCCCGGTGCAGTATACATTCTGACCACTAGATGGCAGTATGTGCAACATGTTAGACTGATCCAATGAACTATTGTATTTCTGTTCAAAGTTTTGTATCAAGACTGCCCAAATATGCCTAATTTGTTTATTAATAACTTTTTATGTTCAAAATCGAAGAGGCCTGCTGCTCCAACCTAATTGAGGAGAATAACAACAATCCCGCATTTCCTTTTGATACTGTCGCAAAGCTCACTAAAAAGCAGCATTCCCCAAGAGAGGATGGCTTTCACTTTAGCAGTGATGAATTCATGAACTTCTTCGACGACGAAAAGATCATGAACTTTAGAAAACAAATTACGGACTGTTCTTTGAATATGCATATTGTCCCGAGTCTGAAAAGAACGGCCAAGACCTTGGATCAATGGAGACTGTATGGACTGACGTCGGAGATGAGAAGTAGGTACGGGGAGTTGACATTTAATATGGAACAGACAAGCAACAAAACAGGAACAGCGTCAGCACACAGGTAAACAAGGACATATGAAAACCAATGCTGCACCCGGGAATAGAGTAGGGAACCAGACAGATATAGGGAGGTAATGATAGAGGTGATGGAGTCCAGGTGAGTCCAATAATCGCCGATGCGCGTGACTGGGAAAGGCAGGTGTGCGTACTGATTGTGGCAGGAGTACATAATGCTGGGGGCCCTGAGGGAGAGCGGGAGCAGGCGTGACAGCGACACGGAAGTTTTTTTATCCTATATCTCTCGACACATTCACAAAGAAATTGTGATGGCCTATAAACCTTGCAGCTGTCTACTGGACCCTATTCTAACTAAACTACTGAAGGAGCTACTTCCTGTCCTTGACCTTCCTATGTTGAACATAATAAACGGCCCTCTAACCTCCGGATGTGTACCAAACTCACTAAAAGTGGCCTCTCCAGAAAAACCCAAACCTTGTCCCGGAAAATCTTTCAGTAACTCATCGCTTTCCGGAAGACCAATAATGAATAGGAAATGCTAGTCTGGTTTTAGACCCCATCATACTACTGAGACTGCACTCGTGAAGGTGGTAAATTACCTTCTAATGACATCAGACCAAACCTCTGTCTGTCTTCACGATGCTAGACCTTTGTGCAGCGTTCAACACCATCGATCACCGCATTCTTTGGAGAGATTGGAAACCCTAATTGGACAGACAAGTTCTGCAGATCAGATCTTATCTGTCGTAAAGATTTGTCTCTGTGGATGCTTTGTCCTCCGACAAATTAATGGTACGCTTCGGTGTTCCTCAAGGTTCTGTTCTAGGACCACAATTGTTTTCACAATACCCTCAGTGGCCAGTTTATTAAGTACACCACACTGTTCACAAAAATGTCTGTAACTTGGTATATAAAGCAGGCAGACAGGCATCGAGGCATTCAGTTACTGTTCGATTAGAATGGGCAAAACGAGTGTCCTAAGCAACTTTGAACATTGTATGATTGTCGGTGGCAGATTCGCGCCTGTACCTTAAAAACTGCTGGCCTCCTGGGCTTTTCACACACAATAGTGCGACAAACAAAAAACTTTCAGTCAGCCGCAGTCCTGTGGGCGTAAACAGCGTAAACAGCTCGTTGTTGAGAGGTCGAAGTAGAATGGCAAGAATTGTGCAAGCTAACCTAACATTTTAGCATATTACTCCAGTGCTAGCCTCCCTTCACTGGCTTCCTGTTAAGGCAAGGGCTGATTTCAAGGTTTTACTGCTAACCTACAAAGCATTACATGGGCTTGCTCCTACCTATCTCTCTGATTTGGTCCTGCCGTACATACCTACACGTACGCTACGGTCACAAGACGCAGGCCTCCTAATTGTCCCTAGAATTTCTAAGCAAACAGCTGGAGGCAGGGCTTTCTCCTATAGAGCTCCATTTTTATGGAACGGTCTGCCTACCCATGTCAGAGACGCAAACTCGGTCTCAACCTTTAAGTCTTTACTGAAGACTCATCTCTTCAGTGGGTCATATGATTGAGTGTAGTCTGGCCCAGGAGTGGGAAGGTGAACGGAAAGGCTCTGGAGCGAAGAACCACCCTTGCTGTCTCTGCCTGGCCAGTTCCCCTCTCTCCACTGGGATTCTCTGCCTCTAACCCTATTACAGGGGCTGAGTCACTGGCTTACTGGGGCTCTTCCATGCCATCACTAGGAGGGGTGAGTCACTGGCTTACTGGGGCTCTTCCATGCCATCACTAGGAGGGGTGAGTCACTGGCTTACTGGGGCTCTTCCATGCCATCACTAGGAGGGCTGAGTCACTGGCTTACTGGGGCTCTTCCATGCCATCACTAGGAGGGCTGAGTCACTGGCTTACTGGGGCTCTTCCATGCCATCACTAGGAGGGGTGAGTCACTGACTTACTGGGGCTCTTCCATGCCATCACTAGGAGGGGTGAGTCACTGGCTTACTGGGGCTCTTCCATGCCATCACTAGGAGGGCTGAGTCACTGGCTTACTGGGGCTCTTCCATGCCATCACTAGGAGGGCTGAGTCACTGGCTTACTGGGGCTCTTCCATGCCATCACTAGGAGGGGTGAGTCACTGGCTTACTGGGGCTCTTCCATGCCATCACTAGGAGGGCTGAGTCACTGGCTGACTGGGGCTCTTCCATGCCATCACTAGGAGGGGTGAGTCACTGGCTTACTGGGGCTCTTCCATGCCATCACTAGGAGGGGTGAGTCACTGGCTTACTGGGGCTCTTCCATGCCATCACTAGGAGGGGTGAGTCACTGGCTTACTGGGGCTCTTCCATGCCATCACTAGGAGGGGTGAGTCACTGGCTTACTGGGGCTCTTCCATGCCATCACTAGGAGGGGTGAGTCACTGGCTTACTGGGGCTCTTCCATGCCATCACTAGGAGGGGTGAGACACTGGCTTACTGGGGCTCTTCCATGCCATCACTAGGAGGGGTGAGTCACTGGCTTACTGGGGCTCTTCCATGCCATCACTAGGAGGGGTGAGTCACTGGCTTACTGGGGCTCTTCCATGCCATCACTAGGAGGGGTGAGTCACTGGCTTACTGGGGCTCTTCCATGCCATCACTAGGAGGGCTGAGTCACTGGCTTACTGGGGCTCTTCCATGCCATCACTAGGAGGGCTGAGTCACTGGCTTACTGGGGCTCTTCCATGCCATCACTAGGAGGGGTGAGTCACTGACTTACTGGGGCTCTTCCATGCCATCACTAGGAGGGGTGAGTCACTGGCTTACTGGGGCTCTTCCATGCCATCACTAGGAGGGCTGAGTCACTGGCTTACTGGGGCTCTTCCATGCCATCACTAGGAGGGCTGAGTCACTGGCTTACTGGGGCTCTTCCATGCCATCACTAGGAGGGGTGAGTCACTGGCTTACTGGGGCTCTTCCATGCCATCACTAGGAGGGGTGAGTCACTGGCTTACTGGGGCTCTTCCATGCCATCACTAGGAGGGGTGAGTCACTGGCTTACTGGGGCTCTTCCATGCCATCACTAGGAGGGGTGAGTCACTGGCTTACTGGGGCTCTTCCATGCCATCACTAGGAGGGGTGAGTCACTGGCTTACTGGGGCTCTTCCATGCCATCACTAGGAGGGCTGAGTCACTGGCTTACTGGGGCTCTTCCATGCCATCACTAGGAGGGCTGAGTCACTGGCTTACTGGGGCTCTTCCATGCCATCACTAGGAGGGCTGAGTCACTGGCTTACTGGGGCTCTTCCATGCCATCACTAGGAGGGGTGAGTCACTGACTTACTGGGGCTCTTCCATGCCATCACTAGGAGTGGTGAGTCACTGGCTTACTGGGGCTCTGCCATGCCATCACTAGGAGGGCTGAGTCACTGGCTTACTGGGGCTCTTCCATGCCATCACTAGGAGGGCTGAGTCACTGGCTTACTGGGGCTCTTCCATGCCATCACTAGGAGGGGTGAGTCACTGGCTTACTGGGGCTCCTCCATGCCATCACTAGGAGGGGTGAGTCACTGGCTTACTGGGGCTCTTCCATGCCATCACTAGGAGGGGTGAGTCACTGGCTTACTGGGGCTCTTCCATGCCATCACTAGGAGGGGTGAGTCACTGGCTGACTGGGGCTCTTCCATGCCATCACTAGGAGGGGTGAGTCACTGGCTTACTGGGGCTCTTCCATGCCATCACTAGGAGGGGTGAGTCACTGGCTTACTGGGGCTCTTCCATGCCATCACTAGGAGGGGTGAGTCACTGGCTTACTGGGGCTCTTCCATGCCATCACTAGGAGGGCTGAGTCACTGGCTTACTGGGGCTCTTCCATGCCATCACTAGGAGGGGTGAGTCACTGGCTTACTGGGGCTCTTCCATGCCATCACTAGGAGGGCTGAGTCACTGGCTTACTGGGGCTCTTCCATGCCATCACTAGGAGGGGTGAGTCACTGGCTTACTGGGGCTCTTCCATGCCATCACTAGGAGGGGTGAGTCACTGGCTGACTGGGGCTCTTCCATGCCATCACTAGGAGGGGTGAGTCACTGGCTTACTGGGGCTCTTCCATGCCATCACTAGGAGGGGTGAGTCACTGGCTTACTGGGGCTCTTCCATGCCATCACTAGGAGGGGTGAGTCACTGGCTTACTGGGGCTCTTCCATGCCATCACTAGGAGGGCTGAGTCACTGGCTTACTGGGGCTCTTCCATGCCATCACTAGGAGGGGTGAGTCACTGGCTTACTGGGGCTCTTCCATGCCATCACTAGGAGGGCTGAGTCACTGGCTTACTGGGGCTCTTCCATGCCATCACTAGGAGGGGTGAGTCACTGGCTTACTGGGGCTCTTCCATGCCATCACTAGGAGGGGTGAGTCACTGACTTACTGGGGCTCTTCCATGCCATCACTAGGAGGGGTGAGTCACTGACTTACTGGGGCTCTTCCATGCCATCACTAGGAGTGGTGAGTCACTGGCTTACTGGGGCTCTTCCATGCCATCACTAGGAGGGCTGAGTCACTGGCTTACTGGGGCTCTTCCATGCCATCACTAGGAGGGGTGAGTCACTGACTTACTGGGGCTCTTCCATGCCATCACTAGGAGGGGTGAGTCACTGGCTTACTGGGACTCTTCCATGCCATCACTAGGAGGGCTGAGTCACTGGCTTACAAGGGGCTCTTCCATGCCATCACTAGGAGGGGTGAGTCACTGGCTTACTGGGGCTCTTCCATGCCATCACTAGGAGGGGTGAGTCACTGGCTTACTGGGGCTCTTCCATGCCATCACTAGGAGGGGTGAGTCACTGGCTTACTGGGGCTCTTCCATGCCATCACTAGGAGGGGTGAGTCACTGGCTTACTGGGGCTCTTCCATGCCATCACTAGGAGGGGTGAGTCACTGGCTTACTGGGGCTCTTCCATGCCATCACTAGGAGGGGTGAGTCACTGGCTTACTGGGGCTCTTCCATGCCATCACTAGGAGGGGTGAGTCACTGGCTTACTGGGGCTCTTCCATGCCATCACTAGGAGGGGTGAGTCACTGGCTTACTGGGGCTCTTCCATGCCATCACTAGGAGGGGTGAGTCACTGGCCTTACTGGGGCTCTTCCATGCCATCACTAGGAGGGGTGAGTCACTGGCTTACTGGGGCTCTTCCATGCCATCACTAGGAGGGGTGAGTCACTGGCTTACTGGGGCTCTTCCATGCCATCACTAGGAGGGGTGAGTCACTGGCTTACTGGGGCTCTGCCATGCCATCACTAGGAGGGCTGAGTCACTGGCTTACTGGGGCTCTTCCATGCCATCACTAGGAGGGGTGAGTCACTGGCTTACTGGGGCTCTTCCATGCCATCACTAGGAGGGGTGAGTCACTGGCTTACTGGGGCTCTTCCATGCCATCACTAGGAGGGGTGAGTCACTGGCTTACTGGGGCTCTTCCATGCCATCACTAGGAGGGGTGAGTCACTGGCTTACTGGGGCTCTTCCATGCCATCACTAGGAGGGGTGAGTCACTGGCTTACTGGGGCTCTTCCATGCCATCACTAGGAGGGGTGAGTCACTGGCTTACTGGGGCTCTTCCATGCCATCACTAGGAGGGGTGAGTCACTGGCTTACTGGGGCTCTTCCATGCCATCACTAGGAGGGGTGAGTCACTGGCTTACTGGGGCTCTTCCATGCCATCACTAGGAGGGGTGAGTCACTGGCTTACTGGGGCTCTTCCATGCCATCACTAGGAGGGGTGAGTCACTGACTTACTGGGGCTCTTCCATGCCATCACTAGGAGGGGTGAGTCACTGACTTACTGGGGCTCTTCCATGCCATCACTAGGAGGGGTGAGTCACTGGCTTACTGGGGCTCTTCCATGCCATCACTAGGAGGGGTGAGTCACTGGCTTACTGGGGCTCTTCCATGCCATCACTAGGAGGGGTGAGTCACTGACTTACTGGGGCTCTTCCATGCCATCACTAGGAGGGGTGAGTCACTGGCTTACTGGGGCTCTTCCATGCCATCACTAGGAGGGGTGAGTCACTGGCTTACTGGGGCTCTTCCATGCCATCACTAGGAGGGCTGAGTCACTGGCTTACTAGGGCTCTTCCATGCCATCACTAGGAGGGGTGAGTCACTGGCTTACTGGGGCTCTTCCATGCCATCACTAGGAGGGGTGAGTCACTGGCTTACTGGGGCTCTTCCATGCCATCACTAGGAGGGCTGAGTCACTGGCTTACTGGGGCTCTTCCATGCCATCACTAGGAGGGCTGAGTCACTGGCTTACTGGGGCTCTTCCATGCCATCACTAGGAGGGCTGAGTCACTGGCTTACTGGGGCTCTTCCATGCCATCACTAGGAGGGGTGAGTCACTGGCTTACTGGGGCTCTTCCATGCCATCACTAGGAGGGGTGAGTCACTGACTTACTGGGGCTCTTCCATGCCATCACTAGGAGGGGTGAGTCACTGGCTTACTGGGGCTCTTCCATGCCATCACTAGGAGGGGTGAGTCACTGGCTTACTGGGGCTCTTCCATGCCATCACTAGGAGGGGTGAGTCACTGACTTACTGGGGCTCTTCCATGCCATCACTAGGAGGGGTGCATCACGTCACTCCTTTTGAAGTTATTTATTTATTTTATTTTACCTTTATTTAACTACTAATGTTATTATAGGCAAGTCAGTTAAGAGAAAATTCTTATTTTCAATGATGGCCTAGGAACAGTGGGTTAATTGCCTTGTTCAGTGGCAGAACAACAGATGTTTACCTTGTCAGCTCGAGGATTCGATCTAGCAACCTTTCAGTTACTGATCCAACACACCACTAGGCTACCTGCCGCCAAGGCTTTTATGCCAGGATTTTTCGCTATACTCGACGTGAGTCGGTTGAGTCACTGACGTGATCTTTTTCGTCCGGTTTTGCACCCCTCTGACTCGTGCGGTGGGAGAGATCTTTGTGGGAGAGATCTTCGGGCTATACTCAGCATTGTCTCAGGGTAGTTATTCGGTGGTCTGCTGATAACCCCTTGGTGGTGTGGGAGCTGTACGTTGGAAAAGTGGGTTGGCTTATATCCTGCCTGGTTGGCTTATATCCTGCCTGGTTGGCTTATATCCTGCCTGGTTGCTTATATCCTGCCTGGTTGGCTTATATCCTGCCTGGTGGGCTTATATCCTGCCTGGTTGGCTTATATCCTGCCTGGTGGGCTTATATCCTGCCTGGTTGGCTTATATCCTGCCTGGTTGGCTTATATCCTGCCTGGTTGGCTTATATCCTGCCTGGTTGGCCCTCTCCAGGGGTATCTTTGTACGGCGCCACAGTGTTCCCCGACCCTCTCTATCTCAGTCCTCAGTGTCTATGCTGCAATAGTCTAAATGCCGGGGTCTAGAATCAGTCTGTCCAGTCTTGGTGGTGTGGGAGCTGTACGTTGGAAAAGTGGGTTGGCTTATATCCTGCCTGGTTGGCTTATATCCTGCCTGGTTGGCTTATATCCTGCCTGGTTGGCTTATATCCTGCCTGGTTGGCTTATATCCTGCCTGGTGGGCTTATATCCTGCCTGGTTGGCTTATATCCTGCCTGGTTGGCTTATATCCTGCCTGGTTGGCTTATATCCTGCCTGGTTGGCCCTCTCCAGGGATATCTTTGTACGGCGCCACAGTGTCCCCCCGACCCTCTCTATCTCAGTCCTCAGTGTCTATGCTGCAATAGTCTAAATGCCGGGGTCTAGAATCAGTCTGTCCAGTCTGGTGTACTTTCTCCTGTCTTACTTGGTGTCCTGTTGACATTATGTCCCCCCCCCTCTGTTCTGTTGATATTACCCTCTCCTCTCCTCTCCTCTCCTCTCCTCTCCTCTCCTCTCCTCTCCTCTCCTCTCCTCTCCTCTCCTCTCCTCTCCTCTCCTCTCCTCTCCTCTCCTCTCCTCTCCTCTCCTCTCCTCTCCTCTCCTCTCCTCTCCTCTCCTCTCCTCTCCTCTCCTCTCCTCTCCTCTCCTCTCCTCTCCTCTCCCCTCCCCTCCCCTCCCCTCCCCTCTCTCTGATTGATCAGACAGCATGTTGGCTTATGAACTATGTGTGCTGTACAGGAGTGTGTTTGACTGTGCAGTGAGTATACTTGTTACCTGGTATCGTAGGTGTCAGAGTTGCGGTTGAACTTGTATGTAGGTTTAAACTTCAGAGGTCCCTCCTCAAACTCCTGGAGGAACGGTTCCTTCTTCTTCATCGTTAACAGCTACAGGACATCACGCAGAGTTAGAGAGAACGGGTGGTGTATCATGTATATGTGCATCAGCGTGTATTTGTCGTGTGTGTATGTCGTGTGTGTGTATATTTTGTGGATATATCATGTGTTTGTATGTGGTGTGTGTATCTAGTGTGTATATCTGGTGTGTCTATACCATGTGTGTGTATGTGGTGTGTATATCTAGTGTTTCTATACCATGTGTGTGTATGTGGTGTGTGTATCTAGTGTGTCTATACCATGTGTGTGTCTGTGGTGTGTGTATCTAGTGTGTCTATACCATGTGTGTGTCTGTAGTGGATATACCATGTGTGTCTGTGGTGTGTGTATCTAGTGTGTGTATATTTAGTGTGTGTATATAGTGTGTGTATCTAGTGTGTCTATACCATGTGTGTGTCTGTGGTGTGTGTATCTAGTGTGTGTATATAGTTTCTATACCATGTGTGTGTCTGTGGTGTGTGTATCTAGTGTGTGTATGTGGTGTGTGTATCTAGTGTGTGTATCTAGTGTGTGTATATTTAGTGTGTGTATATAGTGTGTGTATCTAGTGTGTGTATCTAGTGTCTATACCATGTGTGTGTCTGTGGTGTGTGTATCTAGTGTGTGTATATAGTGTCTATACCATGTGTGTGTATGTGGTGTGTGTATCTAGTGTGTGTATATTTAGTGTGTGTATATTTAGTGTGTGTATATAGTGTGTGTATCTAGTGTGTGTATATTTAGTGTGTGTATATAGTGTGTGTATCTAGTGTGTGTATCTAGTGTGTCTATACTATGTGTGTGTCTGTGGTGTGTGTATCTAGTGTGTGTATCTAGTGTGTGTATCTAGTGTGTGTATCTAGTGTGTGCATCTAGTGTGTGTATATAGTGTGTGTATCTAGTGTGTGTATCTAGTGTGTGTATATAGTGTGTGTATCTAGTGTGTGTATCTAGTGTGTGCATCTAGTGTGTGTATCTAGTGTGTGTATCTAGTGTGTGTATCTAGTGTGTGTATATAGTGTGTGTATCTAGTGTGTGTATCTAGTGTGTGCATCTAGTGTGTGTATATAGTGTGTGTATCTAGTGTGTGTATCTAGTGTGTGTATCTAGTGTGTGTATCTAGTGTGTGTATATAGTGTGTGTATCTAGTGTGTGTATCTAGTGTGTGTATATAGTGTGTGTATATAGTGTGTGTATCTAGTGTGTGTATCTAGTGTGTGTATATAGTGTGTGTATATAGTGGATATATCATGTGTGTGTATGTGGTGTGTGTATCTAGTGTGTCTATACCATGTGTGTGTCTGTGGTGTGTGTATCTAGTGTGTGTATATAGTGTCTATACCATGTGTGTGTCTGTGGTGTGTGTATCTAGTGTGTGTATATAGTGGATATACCATGTGTGTGTATGTGGTGTGTGTATCTAGTGTGTGTCACCTGGTCCCTCTCCCACAAAAGGTTGAAGCGTCCACTGTTGATGGAGGATCGGAGGAAGTGCATTCCATGGTCAGATATACGGAAGTTCAGATCACCAAACCAGAAGACCACCCTGGGGGAGAGGAGAGGAGAGGAGAGGAGAGGAGAGAGGAGAGGAGAGGAGAGGAGAGGAGAGGAGAGGGAGAGGAGAGGAGAGGAGGGAAGGAGAGGAGAGAGAGGAGAGGAGAGGAGAGAGGAGAGGAGAGGAGAGGAGGAGAGGAGAGGAGAGGAGAGGAGATGGAGAGGAGAGCTATACGGAAGTTCAGATCCCAAACCAGAAAACCACCCTGGGGGGAGAGAGAGGTAGTAAAGTGTGTTTGTGTGTGTATGTGACTATGTGTGTGTGTGTGTGGTGTTTGGTACTGACTTGGTGGTCTCAAACGGTGTGTGTGTGGTGTGTGTCTGTGTGTGTGTTTGGTACTAACTTGTGGTCTCGGACAGTGGTGTGTGTGTGTGTGTGTTGGTACTGACTCGTGGTCTCGGACAGTGTGCATGTGTGTGTGTGTGTGTTTGGTACTGACTCGTGGTCTCGGACAGTGTGCATGTGTGTGTGTGTGTGTTTGGTACTGACTCGTGTCTCGGACGGTGGGTGTGTTGTCCAGGTCAAAGTCCTGAGTCTCCAGAATATACTCAAACTCATCAACGCGCTGCAGAGCGTAACCCATATGAGCCGTCAGGTGGCAGTTCACAAAACATATCATGTGACCATAGAGGGAGAAGCGAACTGATACACCGCCCTTATTACCCTGAGAGAAGGAGAGGAGAGGAGAGGAGAGGGGAGGGAGGGAGGGAGGGAGGGAGGGAGAGGAGAGGAGAGGGGAGAGAGAGAGAGAGAGAGAGAGAGAGAGAGAGAGAGAGAGAGAGAGAGAGAAAAGAGAAAGAGAAAAGAGGGGAAAGAGAAGAGGAAAGAGAAGGAGTGAGGGGAGGGAGATAGAGAGGGAGAGAGAGGAGAAGGAGAGGAGGAGGGGAGAGGAGAGGAGAGGAAGGAGAGGAGAGGAAGGAGAGGAGAGGAGAGAGAGAGGGAGAGGAGAGGAGAGGAGAGGA
>NC_034202.2:40874126-40939739 GCF_002021735.2 Oncorhynchus kisutch | reverse complement strand
AAAAAGAAAATGGAGAGTGATCAGTAAAGGTAAACAACTGGATGGGATTTGAGAGGATCTGACCTGTTTCTTAAATACCAGACGAGATAAAGGGCCCTGATCTGACCTGTTACATAAATACCAGACAGAGATAAAGGCCCTGATCTGATTGTTACATAAATACCAGACAGAGATTAAAGGGCCCTGATCTGACCTGTACATAAATACCAGACAGAGATAAAGGGGCCCTGATCTGACCTGTTACATAAATACCAGACCGGACAGCATGCCCTCTCAATCGGAGGGCATGCTGTCCGGTCCTCTGGCAGTATCTATGGGGGTGCCACAGGGTTTCAATTCTCGGGCCGACTCTTTTCTCTGTGTATATCAATGATGTTGCTCTTGCTGCGGGCGATTCCCTGATCCACCTCTACGCAGACGACACCATTCTATATACTTTCGGCCCGTCTTTGGACACTGTGCTATCTAACCTCCAAACAAGCTTCAATGCCATACAACACTCCTTCCGTGGCCTCCAACTGCTCTTAAACGCTAGTAAAACCAAATGCATGCTTTTCAACCGGTCGCTGCCTGCACCCGCATGCCCGACTAGCATCACCAACCCTGGATGGTTCCGACCTAGAATATGTGGACGTCTATAAGTACCTAGGTGTCTGGCTAGACTGCAAACTCTCCTTCCAGACTCATATCAAACATCTCCAATCGAAAATCAAATCAAGAGTCTGCTTTCTATTCCGCAACAAAGCCTCCTTCACTCAAGCCGCCAAGCTTACCCTAGTAAAACTGACTATCCTACCGATCCTCGACTTCGGCGATGTCATCTACAAAATGGCTTCCAACACTCTACTCAGCAAACTGGATGCAGTCTATCACAGTGCCATCCGTTTGTCACTAAAGCACCTTATACCACCCACCACTGCGACTTGTATGCTCTAGTCGGCTGGCCCTCGCTACATATTCGTCGCCAGACCCACTGGCTCCAGGTCATCTACAAGTCTATGCTAGGTAAAGCTCCGCCTTATCTCAGCTCACTGGTCACGATGGCAACACCCATCCGTAGCACGCGCTCCAGCAGGTGTATCTCACTGATCATCCCTAAAGCCAACACCTCATTTGGCCGCCTTTCGTTCCAGTACTCTGCTGCCTGTGACTGGAACGAATTGCAAAAATCGCTGAAGTTGGAGACTTTTATCTCCCTCACCAACTTCAAACATCAGCTATCTGAGCAGCTAACCGATCGCTGCAGCTGTACTAGTCTATTGGTAAATAGCCCACCCTTTTCACCTACCTCATCCCCATACTGTTTTATTTATTTACTTTTCTGCTCTTCTGCACACCAATATCTCTACCTGTACATGACCATCTGATCTTTTATCACTCCAGTGTTAATCTGCAAAATTGTAATTATTTGCCTACCTCCTCATGCCTTTTGCACACCATTGTATATAGACCCCCCCTTTGTTTTCTTACTGTGTTATTGACTTGTTAATTGTTTACTCCATGGTAACTCTTTGTTTGTATGCTCACACTGCTATGCTTATTCTGGCCAGGTCGCAGTTGCAAATGAGAACTTGTTCTCAACTAGCCTACCTGGTTAAATAAAGGTTGTTCTCAACTAGCCTACCTGGTTTAAATAAAGGTGTTCTCAACTAGCCTACCTGGTTAAATAAAGGTGTTCTCAACTAGCCTACCTGGTTAAATAAAGGTTGTTCTCAACTAGCCTACCTGGTTAAATAAGGGTTCTTCAAACTAGCCTACCTGGTTAAATAAAGGTGTTCTCAACTAGCCTACCTGGTTAAATAAAGGTGTTCTCAACTAGCCTACCTGGTTAAAATAAAGGTGTTTCTCAACTAGCCGCCCCCCCCCCCCTACCTGGTTAAATAAAGTGTTCTCAACTAGCCTACCTGGTTAAAAAATAAATGTGTTTCGTCAACTACCTACCTGTTGAAAAATAAAAAGGTGTTCTCAAACTAGCCTACTGTTAACTAAAAAGGTGTTATCAACTAGCCTACCTGGTTAAAATAAAGGTGTTCTCAACTGGCCTACCTGGGTTGAAAGAAAGGGTGTTCGCAACAGGCCGTGACCGGGTTAATAAGGTGTTCTCACTAGCCGACCTGAGTTAGAATAAAGGTGTTTTCTCACTACCTACCACCTGGTTAAATAAAGGTGTTCTCAACTGGCCTACTGGGGTAATAAGAGTGTTCTCAACGTAGCCTACCGTGGTTAAATAAAGGTGTTCTCAACTAGCCCTACCGGGTTAAATAAAGGTGTTCTCAACTAGCCTACCTGGTTAAATAAAGGTGAAAAGAAAAAAAAAAAAAAAAAAAAAGGGCCCTGATCTGACCTGTTACATAAATACCAGACAGAGATAAAGGGCCCTGATCTGACCTGTTACATAAATACCAGACAGAGATAAAGGGCCCTGATCTGACCTGTTACATAAATACCAGACAGAGATAAAGGGCCCTGATCTGACCTGTTACATAATACCAGACAGAGATAAAGGGCCCTGATCTGACCTGTTACATAAATACCAGACAGAGATAAAGGGCCCTGATCTGACCTGTTACATAAATACCAGACAGAGATAAAGGGCCCTGATCTGACCTGTTACATAAATACCAGACAGAGATAAAGGGCCCTGATCTGACCTGTTACATAAATACCAGACAGAGATAAAGGGCCCTGATCTGACCTGTTACATAAATACCAGACAGAGATAAAGGGCCCTGATCTGACCTGTTACATAAATACCAGACAGAGATAAAGGGCCCTGATCTGACCTGTTACATAAATACCAGACAGAGATAAAGGGCCCTGATCTGACCTGTTACATAAATACCAGACAGTGATAAAGGGCCCTGATCTGACCTGTTACCATAAATACCAGACAGAGATAAAGGGCCCTGATCTGACCTGTTACATAAATACCAGACAGAGATAAAGGGCCCTGATCTGACCTGTTACATAAATACCAGACAGAGATAAAGGGCCCTGATCTGACCTGTTACATAAATACCAGACAGAGATAAAGGGCCCTGATCTGACCTGTTACATAAATACCAGACAGAGATAAAGGGCCCTGATCTGACCTGTTACATAAATACCAGACAGTGATAAAGGGCCCTGATCTGACCTGTTACATAAATACCAGACAGAGATAAAGGGCCCTGATCTGACCTGTTACATAAATACCAGACAGAGATAAAGGGCCCCGATCTGATCTGACCTGTTACATAAATACCAGACAGAGATAAAGGGCCCTGATCTGATCTGTTACATAATACCAGACAGAGATAAAGGGCCCTGATCTGATCTGATCTGTTACATAAATAGCAGACAGGGATAAAGGGCCCTGATCTGATCTGTACATAAATACCAGACAGAGATAAAGGGCCCTGATCTGATCTGATCTGGTACATACATACCAGACAGATATAAAGGGCCCTGATCTGACCTGTTACATAAATAGCAGACAGAGATAAAGGGCCCTGATCTGATCTGTACATACATACTAGACAGAGATGAAGGGCCCTGATCTGATCTGTACATAAATACCAGACAGTGATAAAGGGCCCTGATCTGACCTGTTACATAAATACCAGACAGAGATAAAGGGCCCTGATCTGACCTGTTACATAAATACCAGACAGAGATAAAGGGCCCTGATCTGACCTGTTACATAAATACCAGACAGATAAAGGGCCCTGATCTGACCTGTTACATAAATACCAGACAGAGTTAAAGGGCCCTGATCTGATCTGTACATAAATAGCAGACAGAGATAAAGGGCCCTGATCTGATCTGTACATACATACTAGGCAGAGATGAAGGGCCCTGTGTGTGTTTTCTCACCCTGCAACAGGACCACAATGAGAACCTACTCAGGCCTCCTATTGTTTTCTCACGACTCACTGGTGCAGCACACACACACACACACACACACACACACACACACACACACCACACACACACACACACACACACACACACACACACACACACACACACACACACACACACTACCTTGATGTATCCTCTACTGGCCAGTGTGTTCATCAGTAGGTGGCTCCAAGAGTCTTCTACCAGCAGGTCTGACAGAAACCGCAGAGGAGCTGCATTTACCTCCTGAAGACTGACACACACGCACACACACACACGCACACACACACACGCACACACACGCATGCACACACACACATAAAAAACACGCACACACTTTAATAAACATAGACTTACATACAGTAAACACACAGATTTTACACTCAACATCCAATAGCTATCCAGCAGACATGATCTCACCCAATCACGTAGAGGTCTGTGGCAGGCTGGGCATCCAGCTGCAGCAAGGAAGTGACATCACCAGGAGGCTCTGCTGTCGCCACATTCCATGTGACCATGTGCAGCCTGTCAGAAACAAGCAGAAAGTAGAAAGAGAAAGAGAAATATCAACAAACTGTTTATTTCCAGCTTTAGAACGCAGCCTTAGAACGCAGCCTTAGAACCCAGCCTTAGAACCCAGCCTTAGAACCCAGCCTTAGAACGCAGCCTTAGAACCCAGCCTTAGAACGCAGCCTTAGCACCAGCCTTAGAACGCAGCCTTAGAACCCAGCCTTAGAACCCAGCCTTAGAACCCAGCCTTAGAACCCAGCCTTAGAACGCAGCCTTAGAACCCAGCCTTAGAACGCAGCCTTAGCACCCAGCCTTAGAACGCAGCCTTAGAACCCAGCCTTAGAACCCAGCCTTAGAACGCAGCCTTAGAACCCAGCCTTAGAACGCAGCCTTAGCACCCAGCCTTAGAACGCAGCCTTAGAACCCAGCCTTAGAACGCAGCCTTAGCACCCAGCCTTAGAACGCAGCTTTAGAATGCAGCCATAGAACCCATCCTTAGCACCCAGCCTTAGAACGCAGCTTTAGAATGCAGCCTTAGAACCCAGCCTTAGGACCCAGCTTTAGAATGCAACCTTAGAACCCAGCCTTAGAACCCAGCTTTAGAATGCAGCCTTAGAACCCATCTTTAGAACTCAGCTTTAGAACGCATCCTTAGAACCCAGCCTTAGAACCCATCCTTAGATCCCAGCTTTAGAACACAGCCTTAGAACCCAGCCTTAGAACCCAGCCTTAGAACCCAACCTTAGATCCCAGCCTTAGAACGCAGCTTTAGAATGCAGCCTTAGTACCCAGCTTTAGAACCCAGCTTTAGAACCCAGTCTTGAGACTTAGGACCAGGGGTACTGGGCAGAGTCCCAACAGGCCTGAAAATAACCCTGTATGTATCTCTCTCTCTCTGGGTGTTTGTACGTGTGCGTGCACCTGAAGGTGTCTCGGGGGCTGATGCGTCCACAGAGCTGAAAGGCTTCGTCCAGAGTGCGGGACAGTTCCTCGTTAGCCTCATCATCAGAGCTCAGGTCCTCTACACAGGTCAGCAGCTGGACAGGCGCTGTCGAGCAGCAGTCTACCCTTTGACCCTTGGGACGCCGTGCTGGAGGTGCTGTCGGACCTCACACGACTCCCGACCCCCAACCCAACACCGTCAGACACACACAGTGCATCCATCGCCATTTTCATTGACACAGACATAGCCAGATCTGACTGTAAGTGTGTTTCTCTCTCTGAGTGATAGCAGGGCAGAGAGAGATCGGTTGGTGAGATGGAGAGATACAGTCTGGAGAATAAGAGAAAGAAGGGAAGAGAAACGTCCTCTGGTGGAGGGATAATCAGCTCTGACAAACTATTCAGATTCTGTCCTCTTCTCTGACTGATGGTCCAGCTACCTTACTGAGGTCTCCAGCTTTTAGACCGTCAGCTTCCTGTTAAACCAACGGCGTAGCTACTCAGAGCAGTGGCTCCTCTCTCTTTCATCAGGTCCTCTTTGTATCGTTCACACACAACAGACCTGGCCTCCCATAGAACCCAGTCTGTGATTATTTTGCTTCTTGTTGATTGGCTTGCTAGTGGATTCCTCCTGCTAGCAGCAAACTGTCAGTCTCAGTTGGAGGTTTTAATCTTCTGAGATGATCTAATCTGGGTTGTCTTCCAGTAGATCCAGTAGATCCAGGAGATCCTCCCTCAGAAGAGGCCCAGAATTAACTGTACAGTCGGCTGTCTTTATGTCCTGTCCTCTGTGCGTCCTGTCCTCTTTCTGTCCTGTCCTCCGTGTGTCCTGTCCTCTGTGTTTCTTGTCCTCCGTGTGTGCTATCCTCCGTGTCTGTGTGAGTGTGTTTGCGAGGGACGACTCACTGAGAGCGACAGAGTTTTGGTGACGCAGGCGAATGAGTGATGGAGAGAAAGAGTGATGGAGAGAATGTGTGAGATTAGGACAATAATCTGGAGCAGGGGAGAGCCACGTGAAAAGGTGTGTGTGTGTGTGTGTGTGTAATCCACCATCACAGAGGGTATTGTTTCAGGACTAGAGTGACGTCACACCCTGTAAGAGTTTTAATAGTAATGCTTCACTCTACTCATTAACACTCACAACTGTTACTACTATGGACCGAGAGAGAGAGAGAGAGAGAGAGAGAGAGACAGAGAGAGACAGAGAGAGACAGAGAGAGAGAGAGAGAGAGAGAGAGAGAGAGAGAGACACAGAGAGACAGAGAGAGAGAGAGAGAGAGAGAGAGAGAGAGAGACAGAGAGAGAGACAGAGAGACAGAGAGAGAGACAGAGAGAGAGACAGAGAGAGAGACAGAGAGAGAGAGAGAGAGAGAGAGAGAGAGACAGACAGACAGAGAGAGACAGAGAGAGACAGAGAGAGAGAGAGAGAGAGAGAGAGAGAGAGAGAGAGAGAGAGAGAGAGAGAGAGAGAGAGAGAGAGAGATTTTTGGATTATTGTAAAAAAACATATATAGAGTACCCCATAATGACAAAGCGGAAAAAAAGGGTTTTAGACATTTTTGCTAATTATTTACAAATAAAATACAGGAGCTTATTTACATAAATCACAAAAACAAGTAATGATGAAGTCAATCTCTCTTCCACTTTGAGCCAGGAGAGATTGACATGCTAGCTCTCTGTGTACATCCAAAGGCCAGCCATGTTGCCCTGTTCTGAGACAACTGCAATCTTCCAAAGTCCCTCTTTGTGGCATCTGACCACACTACTAAACAGTAGTCCAGGTGCGACAAAACTAGGGCCTGTAGGACCTGCGTTGTTGATAGTGTTGTTAAGAAGGTAGAAACTAGGGCCTGTAGGACCTGCCTTGTTGATAGTGTTGTTAAGAAGGTAGAAACTAGGGCCTGTAGGACCTGCCTTGTTGATAGTGCTGTTAAGAAGGTAGAAACTAGGGCCTGTAGGACCTGCCTTGTTGATAGTGTTGTTAAGAAGGTAGAAACTAGGGCCTGTAGGACCTGCCTTGTTGATAGTGTTGTTAAGAAGGTAGAAACTAGAGCCTGTAGGACCTGCCTTGTTGATAGTGTTGTTAAGAAGGTAGAAACTAGGGCCTGTAGGACCTGCCTTGTTGATAGTGTTGTTAAGAAGGTAGAAACTAGAGCCTGTAGGACCTGCCTTGTTGATAGTGTTGTTAAGAAGGTAGAAACTAGGGCCTGTAGGACCTGACTTGTTGATAGTGTTGTTAAGAAGGTAGAAACTAGGGCCTGTAGGACCTGCCTTGTTGATAGTGTTGTTAAGAAGGTAGAAACTAGGGCCTGTAGGACCTGCCTTGTTGATAGTGTTGTTAAGAAGGTAGAAACTAGGGCCTGTAGGACCTGCCTTGTTGATAGTGTTGTTAAGAAGGTAGAAACTAGGGCCTGTAGGACCTGCCTTGTTGATAGTGTTGTTAAGAAGGTAGAAACTAGAGCCTGTAGGACCTGCCTTGTTGATAGTGTTGTTAAGAAGGTAGAAACTAGGGCCTGTAGGACCTGACTTGTTGATAGTGTTGTTAAGAAGGTAGAAACTAGAGCCTGTAGGACCTGCCTTGTTGATAGTGTTGTTAAGAAGGTAGAAACTAGGGCCTGTAGGACCTGACTTGTTGATAGTGTTGTTAAGAAGGTAGAAACTAGGGCCTGTAGGACCTGCCTTGTTGATAGTGTTGTTAAGAAGGTAGAAACTAGGGCCTGTAGGACCTGACTTGTTGATAGTGTTGTTAAGAAGGTAGAAACTAGAGCCTGTAGGACCTGCCTTGTTGATAGTGTTGTTAAGAAGGTAGAAACTAGGGCCTCTAGGACCTGCCTTGTTGATAGTGTTGTTAAGAAGGTAGAAAATAGGGCCTGTAGAACCTGCCTTGTTGATAGTGTTGTTAAGAAGGTAGAAACTAGGGCCTGTAGACCTGCCTTGTTGATAGTGTTGTTAAGAAGGTAGAAACTAGGGCCTGTAGGACCTGCCTTGTTGATAGTGTTGTTAAGAAGGTAGAAACTAGGACCTGTAGGACCTGCCTTGTTGATAGTGTTGTTAAGAAGGTAGAAACTAGGGCCTGTAGGACCTGCCTTGTTGATAGTGTTGTTAAGAAGGTAGAAACTAGGACCTGTAGGACCTGCCTTGTTGATAGTGTTGTTAAGAAGGTAGAAACTAGGGCCTGTAGGACCTGCCTTGTTGATAGTGTTGTTAAGAAGGTAGAAACTAGGACCTGTAGGACCTGCCTTGTTGATAGTGTTGTTAAGAAGGTAGAAACTAGGGCCTGTAGGACCTGCCTTGTTGATAGTGTTGTTAAGAAGGTAGAAACTAGGACCTGTAGGACCTGCCTTGTTGATAGTGTTGTTAAGAAGGTAGAAACTAGGGCCTGTAGGACCTGCCTTGTTGATAGTGTTGTTAAGAAGGTAGAAACTAGGACCTGTAGGACCTGCCTTGTTGATAGTGTTGTTAAGAAGGTAGAAACTAGGGCCTGTAGGACCTGCCTTGTTGATAGTGTTGTTAAGAAGGTAGAAACTAGGGCCTGTAGGACCTGCCTTGTTGATAGTGTTGTTAAGAAGGTAGAAACTAGGGCCTGTCTTACCTGCCTTGTTGATAGTGTTGTTAAGAAGGCAGAGCAGTGCTTTATTATAGACAGACTTCTCCCCATCTTGGCTACTTTGTATCAATATGTTTTGACCAAGACAGTTTACAATCCAGGGTTACTCCAAGCAGTTTAATCACCTCAACTTACTCAATTTCCACATTATTCATTACGAGATGCACTGTAGTTGAGGTTTAGGGTTTAGTGAATGATTTGTCCCAAATACAATGCTTTTAGTTTTAGAAATATTTAGGACTTATTCCTTGCCACCCACTGAAACTAACTGCAGCTCTTTGTTAAATGTTGCAGTCATTTCTGTCGCTGTTGTAGCTGACGTGTATAGTGTTGAGTCATCCGCATACATAGACACACTGATTGAAAAAAGCAAGTGGCCTAAACAGCTACCCTGGGGAATTCCTGCTTCTACCTGGATTATGTTTGAGAGGCTTCAACAACCGGCTTGGAGTTTGACAAAAGCCACTTAAAGGCTCTCAGACCATGAGAAACAAGAGTCTCTGGTCTGATGAAACCAAGATTGAACACTTTGGCATGAATACCAAGCGTCACGTCTCAAGGAAACCTGGCATCATCCCTACGGTGAAGCATGGTGGTGGCAGCATCATGCTGTGGGGATGTTTTTTCGCGGCAGGGACTGGGAGACTAGTCAGGATCGAGGGAAAGATGAATGGAGCCAAGTACAGAGTGATCCTTGATGAAAACCTGCTCCAGACCGCCCAGGAAAGATTCACCTTCCAACAGGACAATGACCCTAAGCTCACAGCCAAGACAACGCAGGAGTGGCTTTGGGACAAGTCTCTGAATGTCCTTGAATGGCCCAGCCAAGGCCGGACTTGAACCCGATCAAACATCTCTGGACAGACCTGAAAATAGCTGTGCATCAACAGTCCCCATCCAACCTGACAGAGCATGAGAGGATCTGCAGAGAAGAATGGGAGAAACTCCCCAAATACAGGTGTGCCAAGCTTGTAGCGTCATACCCCAAAAAATTTGAGGCTGTAGTCGCTGCCAAAGGTTCTGAATACTGATGTAAATGTGATATTTCAGTTTTTTATTTTCAATACATTTGCTAACATTTCTAAAAACCTGTTCCGTTGTCTTTCCTTTGCCCTCCTTCCCCAGCTCTACCTCTCCTCTACCCGTCATTCCCCAGCTCTACCTCTCCTCTACCCGTCATTCCCCAGCTCTACCTCTCCTCTACCCCTCCTTCCCCAGCTCTACCTCTCCTCTACCCGTCATTCCCCAGCTCTACCTCTCCTCTACCCCTCCTTCCCCAGCTCTACCTCTCCTCTACCCGTCATTCCCCAGCTCTATCACTCCTGTACCCCTCCTTCCCCAGCTCTACCTCTCCTCTACCCCTCCTTTTCCTGCTCTACCTCTCCTCTACCTCTCCTCTACCCGTCATTCCCCAGCTCTACCTCTCCTCTACCCGTCATTCCCCAGCTCTACCTCTCCTCTACCCGTCCTTCCTCAGCTCTACCTCTCCTCTACCCCTCCTTCCCCAGCTCTACCTCTCCTGTACCCCTCCTTTCCCAGCTCTACCTCTCCTCTACCCCTCCTTCCCAGCTCTACCTCTCCTCTACCCCTCCTTCCCCAGCTCTACCTCTCCTCTACCCCTCCTTCCCCAGCTCTACCTCTCCTCTACCCCTCCTTCCCCAGCTCTACCTCTCCTCTACCCCTCCTTCCCCAGCTCTACCTCTCCTCTACCCGTCATTCCCCAGCCCCTCCTTTCCCAGCTCTACCTCTCCTCTACCCCTCCTTCCCCAGCTCTACATCTCCTGTACCCCTCCTTCCCCAGCTCTACCTCTCCTCTACCCCTCCTTCCCCAGCTCTACCTCTCCTCTACCCCTCTTCCCCAGCTCTACCTCTCCTCTACCCCTCCTTCCCCAGCTCTACCTCTCCTCTACCCCTCCTTCCCCAGCTCTACCTCTCCTCTACCCCTCCTTCCCCAGCTCTACCTCTCTCTACCCCTCCTTCCCAGCTCTACCTCTCCTCTACCCTCCTTCCCCAGCTCTACCTCTCCTCTATCCCCTCCTTCCCCAGCTCTACCTCTCCTCTACCCCTCCTTCCCCAGCTCTACCTCCCACTCTACCCTCCCCGCTCTGTGTGTAACACTGTCACATGCAGAATGTTAAACACACATTCTTTACCTTCTCTGATCTGCTCTGGTCAGAGGTTGATGAGGGGTTGATTACGTACTATAACGGATTGTTACAGAACTCTGGTAGAAACTAAACCATCTTAACATTCTGTATTCTGAAGGTTCATTTGCAATTCACCTTTAAGCTCCTTCAAGAGGGAGGAGGTTGGGTAACTCTAAATCAGGTCTATTAGACTGGCGGTTCACGGGGCTTCCAGATACACCAGAGCGTTGCTCTTTGAGAGAGAGAGAGAGGAGAGAGAGAGAGAGAGAGAGAGAGAGAGAGAGAGAGAGAGAGAGAGAGAGAGAGAGAGAGAGAGAGAGAGAGAGAGAGAGAGGAGAGAGAGAGAGAGAGAGAGAGAGAGAGAGAGAGAGAGAGAGAGAGAGAGAGAGAGAGAGAGAGAGAGAGAGAGAGAGAGAGAGAGAGAGAGAGAGAGAGAGAGAGAGAGAGAGAGAGAGAGAGAGAGAGAGAGAGAGAGAGAGAGAGAGAGAGAGAGAGAGAGAGAGAGAGAGAGAGAGAGAGAGAGAGAGAGAGAGAGAGAGAGAGAGAGAGAGAGAGAGAGCAGCAGCCGATGTGAGCTTAGCGAGGAGATTGTTTCGTCTCTTTGATTGGAGAGACTTCCCATCAAAAGCTAGTCAGCTGAGAAAGGCCATGAATGAAAGGTTTCTATGTGTAAAAATCAACAAAACAAGACAGGGAAGAGAAATAGATAGTAAATGAACAGAATGTGATGCTAGTCAGCTGAGAAAGGCCATTCAGAGAAGGGTTCCCATGTGTAAATAAAAACAAAACTATGTGAAGCTATGTATTTAAAACAGACAGGGATGCAAAAAGCAATTACTGGGATGCAGGTCAACTGTGTTATACATGTAGAGGTATATAATCACAGGTCAACTGTGTTATACATGTAGAGGTATATAATCACAGGTCAACTGTGTTATACATGTAGAGGTATATATACACAGTAGAGGTATAAAATCACAGTAGAGGTATATATACACAGTAGAGGTATAAAATCACAGTAGAGGTATATATACACAGTAGAGGTATAAAATCACAGTAGAGGTATATATACACAGTAGAGGTATATAATCACAGGAGAGGTATATAATCACAGTAGAGATGTATAATCACAGTAGAGGTATATAATCACAGTAGAGGTGTATAATCACAGTAGAGGTGTATATTCACAGTAGAGGTATATAATCACAGGTCAACTGTGTTATACATGTAGAGGTATATATACACAGTAGAGGTATATAATCACAGAGTTATATAATCACAGTAGAGGTATATAATCACAGTAGAGGTATATAATCACAGTAGAGGTGTGTAATCACAGTAGAGGTGTATAATCACAGTAGAGGTGTATAATCACAGTAGAGGTATATAACCACAGTAGAGGTGTATAATCACAGTAGAGGTATATAATCAAAGTAGAGGTAAATAATCACAGTAGAGGTATATAATCACAGTAGAGGTATATAACCACAGTAGAGGTGTATAATCACAGTAGAGGTATATAATCAAAGTAGAGGTAAATAATCACAGTAGAGGTATATAATCACAGTAGAGGTATATAATCACAGTATAGGTATATAACCACAGTAGAGGTGTATAATCACAGTAGAGGTGTATAATCACAGTAGAGGTATATAACCTGAGTTTGCCAATTCCTCCTCCTTCTCCTCCTCCTTCTCCTCCTCTTCCTCTTCCTGCTCTGCACTTTATGGTACTCATTTTCTCACCTGTAAACACACACACCAGAGATATTATACACACACCAGAGATATTACACACTCACCAGAGATATTATACACACACCAGAGATATTATACACACACCAGAGATATTATACACACACCAGAGATATTATACACACACCAGAGATATTATACACACACCAGAGATATTACACACACCAGATATTATACACACACCAGATATATTATACACACACCAGAGATATTATACACACACCAGAGATATTATACACACACCAGAGATATTATACACACACCAGAGATATTATACACACACCAGAGACATTACACACACACCAGAGATATTATACACACACCAGAGATATTATACACACACCAGAGATATTATACACACACCAGAGATATTATACACACACCACAGATATTATACACACACCAGAGATATTATACACACACCAGATATATTATACACACACCAGAGATATTACACACACCAGATATTATACACACACCAGATATATTATACACACACCAGAGATATTACACACACCAGATATTATACACACACCTGAGATATTACACACTCACCAGAGATATTATACACACACTCACCAGAGATATTATACACACACCAGAGATATTACACACACACCGGAGATATTATACACACACCAGAGATATTACACACTCACCAGAGATATTATATACTCACCAGAGATATTATACACACACCAGAGATATTACACACTCACCAGAGATATTATACACTCACCAGAGATATTATACACACACCAGAGATATTACACACACACCAGAGATTTTATACACACACCAGAGATATTATACACTCACCAGAGATATTATACACACAGGAGAGATATTATACACACACCAGAGATTTTACACACACACTGTAAGGGGAGCGTAACTGGTGGCAGAGAAGTCCAACGCAGGAGAACAGAACTGGGTGAACCCACAAACCCCACAACGGCCCCACAAACTGCAGACCCAGCTTCCGGCAGGGCTGGCGAAGGGGCAGGTTTCGGGTCGAGAGCAAGACCCGATCCCCTGGTGCTAACACTGGGGCCTCACTGCGGTGACGGTCTGCGCCGGCTTTCTGGCTCAGCACGGCACGCTGAAGGTGAACATGGGCGGCGTCACATGTTTCCTCCGGGCGCCGGAACCAGTCGTCCACCGCAGGAGCCTCGGTCTGACTCTGATGCCAAGGAGCCAGAACCGGCTGATACCCCAATATGCACTGGAAGGGGGAGAGGCACCCCGTATTGCCGGAAGACGTGTGTAAACAAGGCCTCTGCAGTCTGTGGAGCCGTAGGGAGACCGGGCAGCGGGAGGAGACGGCAGGACTTAGAGAAATGGTCCACAACGACCAGGATTGTGGTGTTACCCTGTGAGGGAGACTTGTTAACGTGTTGCTGTGCGTTTTGTTACCAACCTTACTTTGCTACCTGACAACTTTACTGTTTTTACTTTTTAATCATCGTTTATATATATATTTTTTTCCTCACTCAACTTTTTTTCATTCAACTTTTTCACTCCGGACGCTTTATCTGGACGTGGTTCTCCAGGACCTCCACCAGCCAACCAGTAGTAACATTAACATGATGCTTTATCTGGACGTGGTTCTCCAGGACCTCCACCAGCCAACCAGTAGTAACATTAACATGATGCTTTATCTGGACGTGGTTCTACAGGACCTCCACCAGCCAACCAGTAGTAACATTAACATGATGCTTTATCTGGACGTGGTTCTCCAGGACCTCCACCAGCCAACCAGTAGTAACATTAACATGATGCTTTATCTGGACATGGTTCGTCAGGACCTCCACCAGCCAACCAGTAGTAACATTAACATGATGCTTTATCTGGACATGGTTCATCAGGACCTCCACCAGCCAACCAGTAGTAACATTAACATGATGCTTTATCTGGACATGGTTCTACAGGACCTCCACCAGCCAACCAGTAGTAACATTAACATGATGCTTTATCTGGACATGGTTCTACAGGACCTCCACCAGCCAACCAGTAGTAACATTAACATGATGCTTTATCTGGACGTGGTTCTCCAGGACCTCCACCAGCCAACCAGTAGTAACATTAACATGATGCTTTATCTGGACGTGGTTCTCCAGGACCTCCACCAGCCAACCAGTAGTAACATTAACATGATGCTTTATCTGGACGTGGTTCTACAGGACCTCCACCAGCCAACCAGTAGTAACATTAACATGATGCTTTATCTGGACGTGGTTCTCCAGGACCTCCACCAGCCAACCAGTAGTAACATTAACATGATGCTTTATCTGGACATGGTTCGTCAGGACCTCCACCAGCCAACCAGTAGTAACATTAACATGATGCTTTATCTGGACATGGTTCATCAGGACCTCCACCAGCCAACCAGTAGTAACATTAACATGATGCTTTATCTGGACATGGTTCTACAGGACCTCCACCAGCCAACCAGTAGTAACATTAACATGATGCTTTATCTGGACATGGTTCTACAGGACCTCCACCAGCCAACCAGTAGTAACATTAACATGATGCTTTATCTGGACGTGGTTCGTCAGGACCTCCACCAGCCAACCAGTAGTAACATTAACATGATGCTTTATCTGGACGTGGTTCTACAGGACCTCCACCAGCCAACCAGTAGTAACATTAACATGATGCTTTATCTGGACATGGTTCTACAGGACCTCCACCAGCCAACCAGTAGTAACATTAACATGATGCTTTATCTGGACATGGTTCTCCAGGACCTCCACCAGCCAACCAGTAGTAACATTAACATGATGCTTTATCTGGACATGGTTCTCCAGGACCTCCACCAGCCAACCAGTAGTAACATTAACATGATGCTTTATCTGGACGTGGTTCATCAGGACCTCCACCAGCCAACCAGTAGTAACATTAACATGATGCTTTATCTGGATGTGGTTCATCAGGACCTCCACCAGCCAACCAGTAGTAACATTAACATGATGCTTTATCTGGACGTGGTTCATCAGGACCTCCACCAGCCAACCAGTAGTAACATTAACATGATGCTTTATCTGGACGTGGTTCATCAGGACCTCCACCAGCCAACCAGTAGTAACATTAACATGATGCTTTATCTGGACATGGTTCTACAGGACCTCCACCAGCCAACCAGTAGTAACATTAACATGATGCTTTATCTGGACGTGGTTCATCAGGACCTCCACCAGCCAACCAGTAGTAACATTAACATGATGCTTTATCTGGACGTGGTTCTACAGGACCTCCACCAGCCAACCAGTAGTAACATTAACATGATGCTTTATCTGGACATGGTTCGTCAGGACCTCCACCAGCCAACCAGTAGTAACATTAACATGACGCTTTATCTGGACGTGGTTCTCCAGGACCTCCACCAGCCAACCAGTAGTAACATTAACATGATGCTTTATCTGGACATGGTTCATCAGGACCTCCACCAGCCAACCAGTAGTAACATTAACATGATGCTTTATCTGGACATGGTTCTACAGGACCTCCACCAGCCAACCAGTAGTAACATTAACATGATGCTTTATCTGGACATGGTTCTACAGGACCTCCACCAGCCAACCAGTAGTAACATTAACATGATGCTTTATCTGGACGTGGTTCGTCAGGACCTCCACCAGCCAACCAGTAGTAACATTAACATGATGCTTTATCTGGACGTGGTTCTACAGGACCTCCACCAGCCAACCAGTAGTAACATTAACATGATGCTTTATCTGGACATGGTTCTACAGGACCTCCACCAGCCAACCAGTAGTAACATTAACATGATGCTTTATCTGGACATGGTTCTCCAGGACCTCCACCAGCCAACCAGTAGTAACATTAACATGATGCTTTATCTGGACATGGTTCTCCAGGACCTCCACCAGCCAACCAGTAGTAACATTAACATGATGCTTTATCTGGACATGGTTCATCAGGACCTCCACCAGCCAACCAGTAGTAACATTAACATGATGCTTTATCTGGATGTTGTTCATCAGGACCTCCACCAGCCAACCAGTAGTAACATTAACATGATGCTTTATCTGGACGTGGTTCATCAGGACCTCCACCAGCCAACCAGTAGTAACATTAACATGATGCTTTATCTGGACGTGGTTCATCAGGACCTCCACCAGCCAACCAGTAGTAACATTAACATGATGCTTTATCTGGACATGGTTCTCCAGGACCTCCACCAGCCAACCAGTAGTAACATTAACATGATGCTTTATCTGGACATGGTTCGTCAGGACCTCCACCAGCCAACCAGTAGTAACATTAACATGATGCTTTATCTGGACGTGGTTCTACAGGACCTCCACCAGCCAACCAGTAGTAACATTAACATGATGCTTTATCTGGACATGGTTCGTCAGGACCTCCACCAGCCAACCAGTAGTAACATTAACATGATGCTTTATCTGGACGTGGTTCTACAGGACCTCCACCAGCCAACCAGTAGTAACATTAACATGATGCTTTATCTGGACGTGGTTCGTCAGGACCTCCACCAGCCAACCAGTAGTAACATTAACATGATGCTTTATCTGGACGTGGTTCTACAGGACCTCCACCAGCCAACCAGTAGTAACATTAACATGATGCTTTATCTGGACATGGTTCGTCAGGACCTCCACCAGCCGAAACTAAGTAGTAACATTAACATGATGCTTTATCTGGACGTGGTTCTAAAGGACCTCCACCAGCCAACCAGTAGTAACATTAACATGATGCTTTTATCTGGACATGGTTCTACAGGACCTCCACCAGCCAACCAGTAGTAACATTAACATGATGCTTTATCTGGACATGGTTCGTCAGGACCTCCACCAGCCAACCAGTAGTAACATTAACATGATGCTTTATCTGGACGTGGTTCTACAGGACCTCCACCAGCCAACCAGTAGTAACATTAACATGATGCTTTATCTGGACATGGTTCGTCAGGACCTCCACCAGCCAACCAGTAGTAACATTAACATGATGCTTTATCTGGACGTGGTTCTACAGGACCTCCACCAGCCAACCAGTAGTAACATTAACATGATGCTTTATCTGGACGTGGTTCTACAGGACCTCCACCAGCCAACCAGTAGTAACATTAACATGATGCTTTATCTGGACATGGTTCGTCAGGACCTCCACCAGCCAACCAGTAGTAACATTAACATTATGCTTTATCTGGACGTGGTTCTACAGGACCTCCACCAGCCAACCAGTAGTAACATTAACATGATGCTTTATCTGGACGTGGTTCTACAGGACCTCCACCAGCCAACCAGTAGTAACATTAACATGATGCTTTATCTGGACGTGGTTCTACAGGACCTCCACCAGCCAAAGCTAAGTAGTAACATTAACATGATGCTTTATCTGGACATGGTTCTACAGGACCTCCACCAGCCAACCATTAGTAGCATTAACATGATGCTTTATCTGGACGTGGTTCTACAGGACCTCCACCAGCCAACCAGTAGTAACATTAACATGATGCTTTATCTGGACGTGGTTCTACAGGACCTCCAACAGCCAACCAGTAGTAACATTAACATGATGCTTTATCTGGACATGGTTCGTCAGGACCTCCAACAGCCGAAGCTAAGTAGTAACATTAACATGATGCCTTCTAATTGCAGTCGCTGTACTCATAATATACAGGAGAACGATCGCCTTACGGTGAGGATAGCTGTGCTACAAGCCCAGCTTCAGACGCAATCGTTAGGCAAGGGTAATTTCAGTGTAGGAAAGGATGAAACAGCGTCTGTGCCACCAGTAAGTACAGATAGTAACGCTAGTATAAATCCCCTCGCACGGTCCCCGCAGCCGGGCAACTTTCTCATGGCTTCTAGAGGGAAATGCTGTAGGAATGCTCAACCGGTGTCGCTCATTCAGCCGACAGAAACTTTCAACCGGTTTTCACCATTAAGCAACGAGTCGGAGTCAGAGGCCGAGTCTTCTCTGGTCTCTACTCCTCCCGTTACGGGGTCTGAGACGCCGAAGCTTCCCACCATTAGCTCTGACAAATTGAAAACTCTAGTCATTGGCGACTCCATTACCCGCAGTATTAGACTTAAAACGAATCATCCAGCGATCATACACTGTTTACCAGGGGGCAGGGCTACCGACGTTAAGGCTAATCTGAAGATGGTGCTGGCTAAAGCTAAAACTGCCGAGTGTAGAGAGTATAGGGATATTGTTATCCACGCCGGCACCAACGATGTTAGGATGAAACAGTCAGAGATCACCAAGCGCAACATAGCTTCTGCGTGTAAATCAGCTAGAAAGATGTGTCGGCATCGAGTAATTGTCTCTGGCCCTCACCCAATCAGAGGGAGTGATGAGATCTACAGCAGAGTCTCACAACTCAATAGCTGGTTGAAAACTGTTTTCTGCCCCTCCCAAAATATAGAATTTATAGATAATTGGCCCTCTTTCTGGGACTCACCCACAAACAGGACCAAGCCTGGCCTGCTGAGGAGTGACAGACTCCATCCTAGCTGGAGGGGTGCTCTCATCTCATCTATCAACATAGACAGGGCTCTAACTCCTCTAGCTCCACAATGAGATAGGGTGCAAGCGAGGCAGCAGGCTGTTAGCCAGCCTGCCTGCTTAGTGGAGTCTGCCACTAGCACAGTCAGTGTAGTCAGCTCAGCTATCCCCATTGAGACCGTGTCTCTGCCTCGACCCAGGTTGGGCAAAACTAAACATGGCGGTGTTCGCCTTAGCAATCTCACTCAATTAAATACCTCCTCCATTCCTGTCATTATTGAAAGAGATCGTGATACCTCACATCTCAAAGGGCTACTTAATGTTAGATCCCTCACTTCAAAGGCAGTTAAAGTCAATGAACTAATCACTGATCATAATCTTGATGTGATTGGCCTGACTGAAACATGGCTTAAGCCTGATGAATTTACTGTGTTAAATGAGGCCTCATCTCCTGGTTACACTAGTGACAATATCCCCCGTGCATCCCGCAAAGGCGGAGGTGTTGCTAACATTAACGATAGCAAATTTCAATTTATTAAAAAAAATAGAGGTTTTCGTCTTTTGAAAAAATGACTGCATTTTCGTCTTTTGAGCTTCTAGTCATGAAATCTATGCAGCCTACTCAATCACTTTTATATCTACTGTTTACAGGCATCTAGGGCCATGTACAGCATTCCTCACTGAGTTCCCTGAAGTCCTATCGGACCTTGTAGTCATAGCAGATTATATTATATTTTTTGGTGATTTTAATATTCTCATGGAAAAGTCCACAGACCCACTCCAAAAGGCTTTCGGAGCCATCATCGACTCAGTGGGTTTTGTCCAACATGTCTCTGGACCTACTCACTTTCACAGTCATACTCTGGACCTAGTTTTGTCCCATGGAATAAATGTTGTGGATCTTTAATGTTTTTCCTCATAATCCTGGACTGTCGGACCACCATTTTATTACGTTTGCAATCGCAACAAATAATCTGCTCAGACACCAACCAAGGAGTATCAAAAGTCGTGCTCTAAATTCTCAGACAACCCAAAGATTCTTAGATGCCCTTCCAGACTCCCTCTGCCTACCCACGTCAGAGGACAGAAATCAGTTAACCACCTAACTGAGGAACTCAATATAACCTTGCGCAATACCCTAGATGCAGTTGCACCCCTAAAAACTAAAAATATTTGTCACAAGAAACTAGCTCCCTGGTATACAGAAAAAACCAGAGCTCTGAAGCAAGCTTCCAGAAAATTGGAACGGAAATGGCGCCACACCAAACTAGAAGTCTTCCGACTAGCTTGGAAAGACAGTACCGTGCAGTACCGGAGAGCCCTCACTGCTGCTCGATCATAAGAACAATCTTAAATGTATTTTTGATACTGTCGCAAAGCTAACTAAAAAGCAGCCTTCCCCAAGAGAGGATGGCTTTCACTTCAGCAGTAATAAATTCATGAAGATCATGATTATTAGAAAGCAAATTACGGACTCCTCTTTAAACCTGCTTATTCCTCCAAAGCTCAGTTGTCCTGAGTCTGCACAACTCTGCCAGGACCTAGGATCAAGAGACACTCAAGTGTTTTAGTACTATATCTCTTGACACAATGATGAAAATAATCATGGCCTCTAAACCGTCAAGCTGCATACTGGACCCTAATCCAACTAAACTACTGAAAGAGCAGCTTCCTGTGCTTGGCCCTCCTATGTTGAACATAATAAACGGCTCTCTATCCACCGGATGTGTACCAAAATCACTAAAAGTGGCAGTAATAAAGCCTCTCTTGAAAAAGCCTAACCTTGACCAGAAAATATAAAAAACTATCAGCCTAAATCGAATCTTCCATTCCTCTCAAAATGTTTAGAAAAGGCTGTTGCGCAGCAACTCACTGCCTTCCTGAAGACAAACAATGTATACGAAATGCTTCAGTCTGGTTTTAGACCCCATCATAGCACTGAGACGGCACTTGTGAAGGTGGTAAATGACATTTTAATGGCATCGGACCGAGGCTCTGCATCTGTCCTCGTGCTCCTAGACCTTAGTGCTGCTTTTGATACCATCGATCACCACATTCTTTTGGAGAGATTGGAAACCCAAATTGGTCTACACGGACATGTTCTGGCCTTGTTTAGATCTTATCTGTCGGAAAGATATCAGTTTGTCTCTGTGAATGGTTTGTCCTCTGACAAATCAACTGTAAATTTCGGTGTTCCTCAAGGTTCCGTTTTAGGACCACTATTGTTTTCACTATATATTTTACCTCTTGGGGATGTTATTCGAAAACATAATGTAAACTTTCACTGCTATGCGGATGACACACAGCTGTACATTTCAATGAAACATGGTGAAGCCCCAAAATTGCCCTCGCTAGAAGCATGTGTTTCAGACATAAGGAAGTGGATGGCTGCAAACTTTCTACTATTAAACTCGGACAAAACAGAGATGCTTGTTCTAGGTCCCAAGAAACAAAGAGATCTTCTGTTGAATCTGACAATTAATCTTAATGGTTGTACAGTCGTCTCAAATAAAACTGTGAAGGACCTCGGCGTTACTCTGGACCCTGATCTCTCTTTTGAAGAACATATCAAGACCATTTCGAGGACAGCTTTTTTCCATCTACGTAACATTGCAAAAATCAGAAACTTTCTGTCCAAAAATGATGCAGAAAAATTAATCCATGCTTTTGTCACTTCTAGGTTAGACTACTGCAATGCTCTATTTTCCGGCTACCCGGATAAAGCACTAAATAAACTTCAGTTAGTGCTAAATACGGCTGCTAGAATCCTGACTAGAACCCCAAAATTTGATCATATTACTCCAGTGCTAGCCTCTCTACACTGGCTTCCTGTCAAAGCAAGGGCTGATTTCAAGGTTTTACTGCTAACCTACAAAGCATTACATGGGCTTGCTCCTACCTATCTCTCTGATTTGGTCCTGCCGTACATACCTACACGTACGCTACGGTCACAAGACGCAGGCCTCCTAATTGTCCCTAGAATTTCTAAGCAAACAGCTGGAGGCAGGGCTTTCTCCTATAGAGCTCCATTTTTATGGAACGGTCTGCCTACCCATGTCAGAGACGCAAACTCGGTCTCAACCTTTAAGTCTTTACTGAAGACTCATCTCTTCAGTGGGTCATATGATTGAGTGTAGTCTGGCCCAGGAGTGGGAAGGTGAACGGAAAGGCTCTGGAGCAACGAACCGCCCTTGCTGTCTCTGCCTGGCCTGTTCCCCTCTTTCCACTGGGATTCTCTGCCTCTAACCCTATTACAGGGGCTGAGTCACTGGCTTGCTGGGGCTCTCTCATGCCGTCCCTGGAGGGGGTGCGTCACCTGAGTGGGTTGATTCACTGTTGTGGTCATCCTGTCTGGGTTGGTGCCCCCCCCTTGGGTTGTGCCGTGGCGGAGATCTTTGTGGGCTATACTCAGCCTTGTCTCAGGATGGTAAGTTGGTGGTTGAAGATATCCCTCTATTGGTGTGGGGGCTGTGCTTTGGCAAAGTGGGTGGGGTTATATCCTTCCTGTTTGGCCCTGTCCGGGGGTGTCCTCGGATGGGGCCACAGTGTCTCCTGACCCCTCCTGTCTCAGCCTCCAGTATTTATGCTGCAGTATGTGTCGGGGGGCTGGGGTCAGTTTGTTATATCTGGAGTACTTCTCCTGTCCTATTCGGTGTCCTGTGTGAATCTAAGTGTGCGTTCTCTAATTCTCTCCTTCTCTCTTTCTTTCTCTCTCTCGGAGGACCTGAGCCCTAGGACCATGCCCCAGGACTACCTGACATGATGACTCCTTGCTGTCCCCAGTCCACCTGGCCATGCTGCTGTTCCAGTTTCAACTGACCTGAGCCCTAGGACCATGCCCCAGGACTACCTGACATGATGACTCCTTGCTGTCCCCAGTCCACCTGGCCATGCTGCTGCTCCAGTTTCAACTTCCACCTGACTGTGCTGCTGCTCCAGTTTCAACTGTTCTGCCTTATTATTATTCGACCATGCTGGTCATTTATGAACATTTGAACATCTTGGCCATGTTCTGTTATAATCTCCACCCGGCACAGCCAGAAGAGGACTGGCCACCCCACATAGCCTGGTTCCTCTCTAGGTTTCTTCCTAGGTATTGGCCTTTCTAGGGAGTTTTTCCTAGCCACCGTGCTTCTACACCTGCATTGCTTGCTGTTTGGGGTTTTAGGCTGGGTTTCTGTACAGCACTTTGAGATATCAGCTGATGTACGAAGGGCTATATAAATAAATTTGATTTGATTTGATGTAAGAAGGGCTTTATAAATACATTTGATTTTATTTGACGTAGATTGGTAGGGAAGTCCACCAACAGGTGCAACCAAGGCCGTTGTGGAACAGGTAAGGGGTGTAACTTACCTCTGGGAAGGTGCCTAGGAGCCTTACACTGAGTGCACACCGAGCAGGAGGAAACATAAAGACTCACGTACTTAGCCAAAGTGGGCCACCAGTACTTCCCACTCAGACAGCGCACCGTCCGACCGATGCCTGGATGACCAGAGGAGGGTGACGTGTGGGCCCAATAGATCAGCCGGGTCACAAACAGCAGACGGAACGTACAGACGCCCAGAGGGACACTGGAGGGTCTACTGTCTACTGCCCACTCGCCTCCTCAATAGACCCTACAATGTCTCCACGCCTTCAAAGCCTTGACGACAGCCAACAGCTCCCAGTCCCCCACGTCATAGTTTCGCTCCGCCGGGCTGAGCTTCCTCGAGAAGAAGGCACAGGGGCGGAGCTTCGGTGGGGTACCCGAGCGCTGAGAGAGCACGGCTCCTATCCCAGCTTCGGACGCGTCCACCTCCACTATGAATGCCAAAGAGGGATTCAGATGAGCCAACACGGGACCCGGGGTAAACCTCAGGTGACTGAAAGCCCTGTCCACCTCAGCTGTCCACTGCAGTCGCACCGGTCCCCCCTTCAGCAGTGAGGTAATGGGAGCCGCTACCTGACCAAAGCCCCGGACAAACCTCCGGTAGTAGTTGGCAAACGCTAGAAACCGCTGCACCTCCTTTACCATGGTGGGAGTCGGCCAATTATGCACGGCTGAGATGCGGTCATTTTCCATCTCCACCCCTGATGTGGAAATGCGGTACCCTAGGAAGGAGACGGACTGCTGGAAGAACAGGCATTTCTCATCCTTGACGTACAGGTCATGCACAAACAGTCGACCAAGCACCTTGCGCACCAGGGACACATGATCGGCGCATATAGCACGGTGGAGACCTGGTCTGGGCTTTCTGCCGTAGTAGCACCTACGGAAACCCCTAAACACCTCCCCGAGCACTCTTGCGACCACCCCGTGAGAGCCCTCCGTTGCCATGAAACAGTGGGGTCATGACAAGCTAACCAGGGTAGGCCTAGCACCACGGGAAACGCAGGAGAGTCAATGAGAAAGAGAGTATGATGGCTGCTCACTGCCAGGGTTTCCTGCTTCAGTTGGAATTATACCTGGCCACCGTCCACCCAGCTCCTTTGGGCCGTGAAAGGGTGTCCGCCCTCGTCTAATGCCTCTCGGGGAAAGCCCTGGAGTGGGCTATATCAGAATGTCATCAATATACACCACTACACCCTGCCCGTGCAGGTCCCTGAAAATCTCGTCTACAAAGGCTTGAAAGACTGATGGAGCATTCATCAACCCATACGGCATGATGAGGTTCTCATAGTGCCCTGAGGTCGTACTGAACACCGTCTTCCACTCGTCTCCCTCCCGGACACCAGGTTGTAACGCGCTCCTGAGATCTAGTTTGGTAAAGAAGCGCGTCCCGTGCACTGACTCAATCGCCGTGGCGATAAGAGGTAGCGGGTAACTATACCTCATAGTGATCTGATTTAGGCCTCGATAGTCAATACACGGGCGCAGACCTCCCCTATAATAATACCCCTATAACACGCCTATAACACTCCTATGACACCCCTATAACACTCATATAACACCCCTATAATAATACCCCTATAACACCCCTATAACACCCCCTATAACACCCCTATAATAACCCCCTATAACACCCCTATGACACCCCTATAACACTCATATAACACCCCTATAATAATACCCCTATAACACCCCTATAACACCCCTATAACACTCCTATAATACCCCTATAACACCCATATAATAATACACCTATAACACCCCTATAACGCCCCTATAACACCCCTATAATAATACCCCTATAACACTCCTATAATACCCCTATAATACCCCTATAACACCCCTATAACACCCCTATAACACCTCTATAATACCCCTATAACACCCTTATAATACACCTATAACACCCCTATAATACCCCTATAACACCCTTATAATACACCTATAATAACCCTATAATACCCCTATAACACCCCCATAATAACCCTATAACACCCCTATAATACCCCTATAACGCCCCTATAATACCCCTATAACACCCCTATAACACCTCTATAACACTCCTATAAACACTCCTATAGCACCCCTATAACACTCATATAATACCCCTATAATAATACCCCTATAATAACTCCCTATAACACCCCTTTAATAATACCACTATAACACCCCTATAACACCCCTATAACACCCCTATAATACCCCTATAACACCCCTATAATACACCTATAACACCCCTATAACACCCCTATAACACCCCTATAATACACCTATAATTACCCTATAATACCCCTATAACACCCCCATAATAACCCTATAACACCCCTATGATACCCCTATAACTCCCCTATAACACCCCTATAACACCTCTATAATACCCCTATAACACCCCTATAATACCCCTATAACACCCTTATAATACCCCTATAACACCTCTATAATACCCCTATAACGCCCCTATAATACCCCTATAACACCCTTATAATACCCCTATAACACCCTTATAATTCCCCTATAACACTCCTATAAACACTCCTATAGCACCCCTATAACACTCATATAATACCCCTATAATAATACCCCTGTAACACCCCTATAACACCCATATAATAGCCCTTGAACACCTCTATAACGCCCCTATACCACCCCTATAACACCCACATAACACCCCTATAACACCCACATAATGCCCCCATAACACCCCTATAACACCCCCTAAGGCCATACCATGTCTCTCCTATATGTTTCTCCTGGTCCCTGACTTGTGAAAAGAGTTCCTCAAACAATAGAGTAGCAGCTCGCCTAGAGCATCAACTTCTCTGCATTCTCCCAAATCCGAATATCAATCAATTATATAAACTTGAGTTGCAACAAAAAAAATGAAAGCAAAATGAACACACACGGCCGTACGTGCTTAGCCTACCTGTGTCTGTGAGTAGAGTGTCCAGCGGTGTCCGGTAAGAACGGATGACTCCCTATCACGCATATAACGAGTGTCGTCCGGAGAGATAAACGATAGTATCGTGGGTGAAAATAATGATCCGAAGGAACGACTGTTACCTAGTATTGAACCCTCTGACTGACGTGTTTTAATACCATCTGCGTGACTTAATCAGCAGGCTGTTATAATCCGGTAAGGTTCCGAACTGTGGGAGGGTCTACACAACATAACAACGGTGGGTTATTTTCCCAACCCAATAGATTGTTCACAGCTACTGGGTCATTTTTGTTTGGTTATTTTCTGTGTTTTAGAAATTACACAACAAGTTGGGTTTAAAGTGAGTAGGCTCCTGAAAGAAATGTAAAATATTTAGTTCCATATGGAGGACCAAACCTGACATAATAATGAAAAAATAAATCCACACATAATTAAATAAATAAGCAAGGAATTACAAAAATACTGGCTTTCCTTTTCTCTATGTATTAAATGATTTACCTTATTTCAAATTGTTGTAATACTTTAATTCTCTTCCTTAATGTATATATTACTGTATTTCTTCCTCCAACGTGATAATGAGGGGGTGTCAATCAAATGTCTGTGGGCGGTATCTAACACACCAGTGGTTGATCGACGTCACTGCGTGTTGCTTTGCTTTGGCCTTTTTGAAGATATTTGTGTGAACTCTTCACAGTTGTGAACATTTCATGGACCCAAGATCCATAGGCAAGGATGTACAGCGCGTACTGTATGTCCCAATTCAATTCTGAAGTCTAATACATCCACAGTGCGATTTAGACTGATTTGAATTGTTTTTGTCAATTTAACTAATAATTGTCTTCTGTTGAATTTATATAACAATATTACAAACTTGTTGAGCATTACCTAGTCCAAATATGGCATGATTACACCATTTGTATCCGTTTGCATCAGTTTCAATACGGGACTTTTTATGTTGAAGGTGAACCGGAAATTCCACTATTGTATCTAATCTTCACATTGGTTGCTCTGGCAGTGCTGGCCGCTGCCAGAAAACAACTAATCTCCAGATTACCTGCTTTTCCGCATCGAAAACGTGGGTCAGCTAGCTGCTACAAGGGACACATACAGTGGCAAGAAAAAGTATGTGAACCCTTTGGAATTACCTGGATTTCTGCATAAATTGGTCATACAATTTGATCTGATCTTCATCTAAGTCACAACAATAGACAATCAGTCTACTTAAACTAATAAGAAACAAGCAATGATACGTTTTCATGTCTTTATTGAACACACCGTGTAAACATTCACAGTGCAGGATGGGAAAAGTGTGTGAACCCTTGGATTTAATAACTGGTTGACCCTCCTTTGGCAGCAATAACCTCAACCAAATGTTTTCTGTAGTTGCGGATCAGGCCTGCACAACAGTCAGGAGGAATTTTGGACCATTCCTCTTTACAAAACTGTTTTAGTTCAGCAATATTCTTGGGATGTCTGGTGTGAACTGCTCTCTTGAGGTCATGCCACAGCATCTCAATCAGATTGAGGTCAGGACTCTGACTTGACCACTCCAGAAGGTGTATTTTCTTCTGTTGAAGCCATTCTGTTGTTGATTTACCTCTGTGTTTTGGGTCGTTGTCCTGTTGCATCATCCAACTTCTGTTGAGCTTCCATTGGCGGACAGATACATTATCCTGCAAAATGTCTTGATATACTTCGAATTCGTTTTTCCACTGATGATAGCAAGCTGTCCAGGCCCTGAAGCCTCAAACCAGCCAACACCATGATTCTCCCTCCACCATACTTTATAGTTAGGTTTTGATGTGTGCTGTGCCTTTTTTTCTCCCCGTAGTGTTGTGTTCCTTCCAAACAACTCAACTTCAGATTTATCTGTCCACAGGATATTTTGCCAGTAGCGCTGTGGAACGTCCAGGTGCTCTTTGCGAACTCCAGACGTGCAGCAATGGTTTTTGTGGACAGCAGTGGTTTCTTCCGTGGTGTCCTCCCACAAACACCATGATGGATGGCGCTAATTACAAGGACATTCTTGAAGGTAACCTTTTTCAGTCTTCCAGAGATTTGAGGCGGGGACAGAGGTTCATCTTCCAGCAGGACAATGACCACAAGCATACTGTTTAAGCAACACCCGGGTGGTTTAAGGGGAAACATTTAAATGTCTTGGAATGGCCTAGTCAAAGCCCAGACCTCAATACAATTGAGAATTTGTGGTATGACTTAAAGATTGCTGTACACCAGCAGGAACCCATTTATATTTTTTAACCCCTTCTCGCCATATCCAATTGGTTGTTACAGTCTTGTCCCATCGCTGCAACTCCTGTACGGACTCGGGAGAGGCGAAGGTCGGGAGCCGTGTGTCCTCTGAAACACAACCCCTTCAAGCCGCACTGCTTCTAATCCCGAAGCCAGCCTCACCAATGAGTTGGAGGAAACACCATACACCTGGCAACCGTGTCAGCGTGGCTGTGCCCGGCCTGCCACAGAAGTCACTAGAGCACAATGGGACAAGGACTTCCCGGTAGGAGCTACCAAATGTCATTTTTGGTGAGTTTGGACATTTACAAGTGAATGTGAATGAGAGACATTGCGCAACTGTTCTTCTGAAGGAAGAACAGTACTGTCTCTGGAGCAGCATGTCAACACCCTGTGTCTGTATGGAGTCTGGAGTCTGAAGGAAGAACCGTACTGGTTCTGGAGCAGCATGTCAACACCCTGTGTCTGTCTGGAGTCTGGAGTCTGAAGGAAGAACCGTACTGTCTCTGGAGCAGCATGTCAACACCCTGTGTCTGTCTGGAGTCTGGAGTCTGAAGGAAGAACCGTACTGGTTCTGGAGCAGCATGTCAACACCCTGTGTCTGTCTGGAGTCTGGAGTCTGAAGGAAGAACCGTACTGGTTCTGGAGCAGCATGTCAACACCCTGTGTCTGTGTGGAGTCTGGAGTCTGAAGGAAGAACCGTACTGGTTCTGGAGCAGCATGTCAACACCCTGTGTCTGTCTGGAGTCTGGAGTCTGAAGGAAGAACCGTACTGTCTCTGGAGCAGCATGTCAACACCCTGTGTCTGTATGGAGTCTGGAGTCTGAAGGAAGAACCTTACTGTCTCTGGAGCAGCATGTCAACACCCTGTGTCTGTCTGGAGTCTGGAGTCTGGAGTCTGAAGGAAGAACCGTACTGTCTCTGGAGCAGCATCTCAACACCCTGTGTCTGTGTGGAGTCTGGAGTCTGAAGGAAGAACCGTACTGTCTCTGGAGCAGCATCTCAACACCCTGTGTCTGTATGGAGTCTGGAGTCTGAAGGAAGAACCGTACTGGTTCTGGAGCAGCATGTCAACACCCTGCTCTGCTCAGAGGAAAGAGAGAGAGGAGCAGATGGGCTGAGAACAGAGAGGAGAAAAAACCCAAGGAAATCAAAAGATAGTATTGGAAGCTGGAAATGTAACCCGTCCAAAGGGCTTTAATTCAGCCACTTATTTAGATAACTAAGGGGCGGCAGGTAGCCTAGTGGTTAGAACGTTGGGCCAGTAACCCAAAGGTTGCAAAATTAAATCCCCGAGCTGACAAGGTAAAAATCAGTTGTTCTGCCCCTGAACAAGGCAGTTAACCCACAGTTCCTAGGCCGTCGTTGTAAATAAGAATTTGTTCTTAACTGACTTGCCTAGTTAAGTAAAAATAAAACTAGCAAGTTAAACTTAGGGGTTGCATTAAAGCAGAATTCTTAATTTTTCACGGAGTAAAATACAGTTACTCTAGTCTGCTACTCTAGTCTGCTGCTCTAGTCTTCTACTCTAGTCCTCTACTCTAGTCCTCTACTCTAGTCTTCTACTCTAGTCTTCTACTCTAGGCTGCTACTCTAGTCTGCTGCTCTAGTCTTCTACTCTAGTCCTCTACTCTAGTCCTCTACTCTAGTCTTCTACTCTAGTCTTCTACTCTAGGCTGCTACTCTAGTCTGCTGCTCTAGTCTTCTACTCTAGTCTGCTACTCTAGTCTTCTACTCTAGTCTGCTACTCTAGTCTTCTACTCTAGTCTTTTACTCTAGTCTGCTACTCTCGTCTTCTACTCTAGTCTTCTTCTCTAGGCTGCTACTCTAGTCTGCTACTCTAGTCTTCTACTCTAGTCTGCTACTCTAGTCTTCTACTCTAGTCTTCTACTCTAGTCTTCTTCTCTATGCTGCTACTCTAGTCTTCTACTCTAGTCTTTTACTCTAGTCTGCTAATCTAGTCTTCTACTCTAGTCTTCTTCTCTAGGCTGCTACTCTAGTCTGCTACTCTAGTCTTCTACTCTAGTCTTTTACTCTAGTCTGCTACTCTCGTCTTCTACTCTAGTCTGCTACTCTAGTCTGCTACTCTAGTCTTCTACTCTAGTCTTCTACTCTAGTCTGCTACTCTAGTCTTCTACTCTCATCTTCTACTCTAGTCTACTACTCTAGTCTGCTACTCTAGTCTGCTACTCTAGTCTTCTACTCTAGTCTTCTACTCTAGTCTGCTACTCTAGTCTGCTACTCTAGTCTTCTACTCTAGTCTGCTACTCTAGTCTTCTACTCTAGTCTGCTACTCTAGTCTTCTACTCTAGTCTGCTACTCTCGTCTTCTACTCTAGTCTGCTACTCTAGTCTTCTACTCTAGTCTTCTACTCCAGTCTGCTACTCTAGTCTGCTACTCTAGTCTGCTACTCTAGTCTTCTACTCTCGTCTTCTACTCTAGTCTGCTACTCTAGTCTTCTACTCTAGTCTTCTACTCCAGTCTGCTACTCTAGTCTGCTACTCTAGTCTGCTACTCTAGTCTTCTACTCTAGTCTGCTACTCTCGTCTTCTACTCTAGTCTGCTACTCTAGTCTTCTACTCTAGTCTGCTACTCTAGTCTTCTACTCTAGTCTGCTACTCTAGTCTGCTACTCTAGTCTTCTACTCTAGTCACCAATGCCAGTAGACTGTCAACAAATGTTGTCTTTTCATTCACTCCCTTTCTGAGAATCTATGACACCCAGACACAGGTGGTGTTAGGACCAGGACCAAAACCATCCCATGTATAATAATACATACAATAATACAGACAGCAGCTACTCTTCCTGGGGTTTATTATGGATCCCCATTAGTTCCTGCCAAGGCAGCAGCTACTCTTCCTGGGGTTTATTATGGGCCCCCATTAGTTCCTGTCAAGGCAGCAGCTACTCTTCCTGGGGTTTATTATGGATCCCCATTAGTTCCTGTCAAGACAGCAGCTACTCTTCCTGGGGTTTATTATGGATCCCCATTAGTTCCTGCCAAGGCAGCAGCTACTCTTCCTGGGGTTTATTATGGATCCCCATTAGTTCCTGCCAAGGCAGCAGCTACTCTTCCTGGGGTTTATTATGGATCCCCATTAGTTCCTGCCAAGGCAGCAGCTACTCTTCCTGAGGTTTATTATGGATCCCCATTAGTTCCTGTCAAGGCAGCAGCTACTCTTCCTGGGGTTTATTATGGATCCCCATTAGTTCCTGCCAAGGCAGCAGCTACTCTTCCTGGGGTTTATTATGGATCCCCATTAGTTCCTGTCAAGGCAGCAGCTACTCTTCCTGGGGTTTATTATGGATCCCCATTAGTTCCTGTCAAGGCAGCAGCTACTCTTCCTGGGGTTTATTATGGATCCCCATTAGTTCCTGTCAAGGCAGCAGCTACTCTTCCTGAGGTTTATTATGGATCCCCATTAGTTCCTGTCAAGGCAGCAGCTACTCTTCCTGGGGTTTATTATGGATCCCCATTAGTTCCTGCCAAAGCAGCAGCTACTCTTCCTGGGGTTTATTATGGATCCCCATTAGTTCCTGTCAAGGCAGCAGCTACTCTTCCTGGGGTTTATTATGGATCCCCATTAGTTCCTGTCAAGGCAGCAGCTACTCTTCCTGGGGTTTATTATGGATCCCCATTAGTTCCTGCCAAGGCAGCAGCTACTCTTCCTGGGGTTTATTATGGATCCCCATTAGTTCCTGTCAAGGCAGCAGCTACTCTTCCTAGGGTTTATTATGGATCCCCATTAGTTCCTGCCAAGGCAGCAGCTACTCTTCCTGGGGTTTATTATGGATCCCCATTAGTTCCTGTCAAGGCAGCAGCTACTCTTCCTGGGGTTTATTATGGAACCCCATTAGTTCCTGTCAAGGCAGCAGCTACTCTTCCTGGGGTTTGTTATGGAACCCCAATAGTTCCTGCCAAGGCAGCAGCTACTCTTCCTGGGGTTTATTATGGATCCCCATTAGTTCCTGTCAAGGCAGCAGCTACTCTTCCTGGGGTTTATTATGGATCCCCATTAGTTCCTGCCAAGGCAGCAGCTACTCTTCCTGGGGTTTATTATGGATCCCCATTAGTTCCTGTCAAGGCAGCAGCTACTCTTCCTGGGGTTTATTATGGATCCCCATTAGTTCCTGTCAAGGCAGCAGCTACTCTTCCTGGGGTTTATTATGGATCCCCATTAGTTCCTGTCAAGGCAGCAGCTACTCTTCCTGGGGTTTATTATGGATCCCCATTAGTTCCTGCCAAGGCAGCAGCTACTCTTCCTGGGGTTTATTATGGATCCCCATTAGTTCCTGTCAAGGCAGCAGCTACTCTTCCTGGGGTTTATTATGGATCCCCATTAGTTCCTGTCAAGGTAGCAGCTACTCTTCCTGGGGTTTATTATGGATCCCCATTAGTTCCTGCCAAGGCAGCAGCTACTCTTCCTGGGGTTTATTATGGATCCCCATTAGTTCCTGTCAAGGCAGCAGCTACTCTTCCTGGGGTTTATTATGGATCCCCATTAGTTCCTGCCAAGGCAGCAGCTACTCTTCCTGGGGTTTATTATGGATCCCCATTAGTTCCTGTCAAGGCAGCAGCTACTCTTCCTGGGGTTTATTATGGAACCCCATTAGTTCCTGTCAAGGCAGCAGCTACTCTTCCTGGGGTTTGTTATGGAACCCCAGTAGTTCCTGCCAAGGCAGCAGCTACTCTTCCTGGGGTTTATTATGGATCCCCATTAGTTCCTGTCAAGGCAGCAGCTACTCTTCCTGGGGTTTATTATGGATCCCCATTAGTTCCTGCCAAGGCAGCAGCTACTCTTCCTGGGGTTTATTATGGATCCCCATTAGTTCCTGCCAAGGCTGCAGCTACTCTTCCTGGGGTTTATTATGGATCCCCATTAGTTCCTGCCAAGGCAGCAGCTACTCTTCCTGGGGTTTATTATGGATCCCCATTAGTTCCTGCCAAGGCAGCAGCTACTCTTCCTGGGGTTTATTATGGATCCCCATTAGTTCCTGCCAAGGCATCAGCTACTCTTCCTGGGGTTTATTATGGATCCCCATTAGTTCCTGTCAAGGCAGCAGCTACTCTTCCTGGGGTTTATTATGGATCCCCATAAGTTCCTGTCAAGGCAGCAGCTACTCTTCCTGGGGTTTATTATGGATCCCCATTAGTTCCTGCCAAGGCAGCAGCTACTCTTCCTGGGGTTTATTATGGATCCCCATTAGTTCCTGCCAAGGCAGCAGCTACTCTTCCTGGGGTTTATTATGGATCCCCATTAGTTCCTGTCAAGGCAGCAGCTACTCTTCCTGGGGTTTATTATGGATCCCCATTAGTTCCTGCCAAGGCAGCAGCTACTCTTCCTGGGGTTTATTATGGATCCCCATTAGTTCCTGTCAAGGCAGCAGCTACTCTTCCTGGGGTTTATTATGGATCCCCATTAGTTCCTGTCAAGGCAGCAGCTACTCTTCCTGGGGTTTATTATGGATCCCCATTAGTTCCTGTCAAGGCAGCAGCTACTCTTCCTGGGGTTTATTATGGATCCCCATTAGTTCCTGTCAAGGCAGCAGCTACTCTTCCTGGGGTTTATTATGGATACCCATTAGTTCCTGCCAAGACAGCAGCTACTCTTCCTGGTATTTTTTAAGGATCCCCATTAGTTCCTGTCAAGGCAGCAGCTACTCTTCCTGGGGTTTATTATGGATCCCCATTAGTTCCTGCCAAGCCAGCAGCTACTCTTCCTGGGGTTTATTATGGATCCCCATTAGTTCCTGTCAAGGCAGCAGCTACTCTTCCTGGGGTTTATTATGGATCCCCATTAGTTCCTAACCAAGGCAGCAGCTACTCTTCCTGGGGTTTATTATGGATCCCCATTAGTTCCTGTCAAGGCAGCAGCTACTCTTCCTGGGGTTTATTATGGATCCCCAATAGTTCCTGCCAAGGCAGCAGCTACTCTTCCTGGGGTTTATTATGGATCCCCAATAGTTCCTGCCAAGGCAGCAGCTACTCTTCCTGGGGTCCAGAAACATTAAGACAGTTTATATCATTTACAAAAACATTACAATACATTCACACACTGTGTGCCCTCAGGCCCCTACTCCACCACTACCACATATCTACAGTACTAAATTCATGTGTGCATGTGTGTATAGTGCGTATGCTATCGTGTGTATGCATGTGTCTGTGCCTGTGTCTCTTCACAGTCCCCGCTGTTCCATAAAGTGTATTTTATCTGTTTTTTTTTTATCTGATTCTCCTGCTGCATCAGTTACCTGATGTGGAATAGAGTTCTATGTAGTCATGGCTCTATGTAGTAATGTTCTCCTTCCATGGTCTGTTCTGGACTTGGGAACTGTGAAGAGACCTCTGGTGGCATGTCTTGTGCGGTATATATGGGTGTCTTGTGGGGTATATCTTCAACGGGAGTCACCTCTGAGACAAACACCACTGATCCCAGGCATTCCTCATCTTCAACAGGAGTCACCTCTGAGACAAACACCACTGATCCCAGGCTTTCCTCATCTTCAACAGGAGTCACCTCTGAGACAAACACCACTGATCCCAGGCTTTCCTCATCTTCAACAGGAGTCACCTCTGAGACAAACACCACTGATCCCAGGCTTTCCTCATCTTCAACAGGAGTCACCTCTGAGACAAACACCACTGATCCCAGGCTTTCCTCATCTTCAACAGGAGTCACCTCTGAGACAAACACCACTGATCCCAGGCTTTCCTCATCTTCAACAGGAGTCACCTCTGAGAGAAACACCACTGATCCCAGGCTTTCCTCATCTTCAACAGGAGTCACCTCTGAGACAAACACCACTGATCCCAGGCTTTCCTCATCTTCAACAGGAGTCACCTCTGAGACAAACACCACTGATCCCAGGCTTTCCTCATCTTCAACAGGAGTCACCTCTGAGACAAACACCACTGATCCCAGGCTTTCCTCATCTTCAACAGGAGTCACCTCTGAGACAAACACCACTGATCCCAGGCTTTCCTCATCTTCAACAGGAGTCACCTCTGAGACAAACACCACTGATCCCAGGCTTTCCTCATCTTCAACAGGAGTCACCTCTGAGACAAACACCACTGATCCCAGGCTTTCCTCATCTTCAACAGGAGTCACCTCTGAGACAAACACCACTGATCCCAGGCTTTCCTCATCTTCAACAGGAGTCACCTCTGAGACAAACACCACTGATCCCAGGCTTTCCTCATCTTCAACAGGAGTCACCTCTGAGACAAACACCACTGATCCCAGGCTTTCCTCATCTTCAACAGGAGTCACCTCTGAGACAAACACCACTGATCCCAGGCTTTCCTCATCTTCAACAGGAGTCACCTCTGAGACAAACACCACTGATCCCAGGCTTTCCTCATCTTCAACAGGAGTCACCTCTGAGACAAACACCACTGATCCCAGGCTTTCCTCATCTTCAACAGGAGTCACCTCTGAGACAAACACCACTGATCCCAGGCTTTCCTCATCTTCAACAGGAGTCACCTCTGAGACAAACACCACTGATCCCAGGCTTTCCTCATCTTCAACGGGAGTCACCTCTGAGACAAACACCACTGATCCCAGGCTTTCCTCATCTTCAACAGGAGTCACCTCTGAGACAAACACCACTGATCCCAGGCTTTCCTCATTTTCAACGGGAGTCACCTCTGAGACAAACACCACTGATCCCAGGCTTTCCTCATCTTCAACGGGAGTCACCTCTGAGACAAACACCACTGATCCCAGGCTTTCCTCATCTTCAACGGGAGTCACCTCTGAGACAAACACCACTGATCCCAGGCTTTCCTCATCTTCAACAGGAGTCACCTCTGAGACAAACACCACTGATCCCAGGCTTTCCTCATCTTCAACAGGAGTCACCTCTGAGACAAACACCACTGATCCCAGGCTTTCCTCATCTTCAACAGGAGTCACCTCTGAGACAAACACCACTGATCCCAGGCTTTCCTCATCTTCAACAGGAGTCACCTCTGAGACAAACACCACTGATCCCAGGCTTTCCTCATCTTCAACAGGAGTCACCTCTGAGACAAACACCACTGATCCCAGGCTTTCCTCATCTTCAACAGGAGTCACCTCTAGTGACAAACACCACTGATCCCAGGCATTCCTCATCTTCAACAGGAGTCACCTCTGAGACAAACACCACTGATCCCAGGCTTTCCTCATCTTCAACAGGAGTCACCTCTGAGACAAACACCACTGATCCCAGGCTTTCCTCATCTTCAACAGGAGTCACCTCTGAGACAAACACCACTGATCCCAGGCTTTCCTCATCTTCAACAGGAGTCACCTCTGAGACAAACACCACTGATCCCAGGCTTTCCTCATCTTCAACAGGAGTCACCTCTGAGACAAACACCACTGATCCCAGGCTTTCCTCATCTTCAACAGGAGTCACCTCTAGTGACAAACACCACTGATCCCAGGCTTTCCTCATCTTCAACAGGAGTCACCTCTGAGACAAACACCACTGATCCCAGGCTTTCCTCATCTTCAACAGGAGTCACCTCTGAGACAAACACCACTGATCCCAGGCTTTCCTCATCTTCAACGGAGTCACCTCTGAGACAAACACCACTGATCCCAGGCTTTCCTCATCTTCAACAGGAGTCACCTCTGAGACAAACACCACTGATCCCAGGCTTTCCTCATCTTCAACAGGAGTCACCTCTAGTGACAAACACCACTGATCCCAGGCTTTCCTCATCTTCAACAGGAGTCACCTCTAGTGACAAACACCACTGATCCCAGGCTTTCCTCATCTTCAACAGGAGTCACCTCTAGTGACAAACACCACTGATCCCAGGCTTTCCTCATCTTCAACAGGAGTCACCTCTAGTGACAAACACCACTGATCCCAGGCTTTCCTCATCTTCAACAGGAGTCACCTCTGAGACAAACACCACTGATCCCAGGCTTTCCTCATCTTCAACAGGAGTCACCTCTGAGACAAACACCACTGATCCCAGGCTTTCCTCATCTTCAACAGGAGTCACCTCTGAGACAAACACCACTGATCCCAGGCTTTCCTCATCTTCAACGGGAGTCACCTCTGAGACAAACACCACTGATCCCAGGCTTTCCTCATCTTCAACAGGAGTCACCTCTGAGACAAACACCACTGATCCCAGGCTTTCCTCATCTTCAACAGGAGTCACCTCTAGTGACAAACACCACTGATCCCAGGCTTTCCTCATCTTCAACAGGAGTCACCTCTGAGACAAACACCACTGATCCCAGGCTTTCCTCTTCTTCAACGGAGTCACCTCTGAGACAAACACCACTGATCCCAGGCTTTCCTCATCTTCAACAGGAGTCACCTCTGAGACAAACACCACTGATCCCAGGCTTTCCTCATCTTCAACAGGAGTCACCTCTAGTGACAAACACCACTGATCCCAGGCTTTCCTCATCTTCAACAGGAGTCACCTCTAGTGACAAACACCACTGATCCCAGGCTTTCCTCATCTTCAACAGGAGTCACCTCTGAGACAAACACCACTGATCCCAGGCTTTCCTCTTCTTCAACGGAGTCACCTCTGAGACAAACACCACTGATCCCAGGCTTTCCTCATCTTCAACAGGAGTCACCTCTGAGACAAACACCACTGATCCCAGGCTTTCCTCATCTTCAACAGGAGTCACCTCTAGTGACAAACACCACTGATCCCAGGCTTTCCTCATCTTCAACAGGAGTCACCTCTAGTGACAAACACCACTGATCCCAGGCTTTCCTCATCTTCAACAGGAGTCACCTCTAGTGACAAACACCACTGATCCCAGGCTTTCCTCATCTTCAACAGGAGTCACCTCTAGTGACAAACACCACTGATCCCAGGCTTTCCTCATCTTCAACAGGAGTCACCTCTGAGACAAACACCACTGATCCCAGGCTTTCCTCATCTTCAACAGGAGTCACCTCTGAGACAAACACCACTGATCCCAGGCTTTCCTCATCTTCAACGGGAGTCACCTCTGAGACAAACACCACTGATCCCAGGCTTTCCTCATCTTCAACAGGAGTCACCTCTGAGACAAACACCACTGATCCCAGGCTTTCCTCATCTTCAACAGGAGTCACCTCTAGTGACAAACACCACTGATCCCAGGCTTTCCTCATCTTCAACAGGAGTCACCTCTAGTGACAAACACCACTGATCCCAGGCTTTCCTCATCTTCAACAGGAGTCACCTCTAGTGACAAACACCACTGATCCCAGGCTTTCCTCATCTTCAACAGGAGTCACCTCTAGTGACAAACACCACTGATCCCAGGCTTTCCTCATCTTCAACAGGAGTCACGTCTGAGACAAACACCACTGATCCCAGGCTTTCCTCATCTTCAACAGGAGTCACCTCTGAGACAAACACCACTGATCCCAGGCTTTCCTCATCTTCAACAGGAGTCACCTCTGAGACAAACACCACTGATCCCAGGCTTTCCTCATCTTCAACGGGAGTCACCTCTGAGACAAACACCACTGATCCCAGGCTTTCCTCATCTTCAACAGGAGTCACCTCTGAGACAAACACCACTGATCCCAGGCTTTCCTCATCTTCAACAGGAGTCACCTCTAGTGACAAACACCACTGATCCCAGGCTTTCCTCATCTTCAACAGGAGTCACCTCTGAGACAAACACCACTGATCCCAGGCTTTCCTCATCTTCAAATGGAGTCACCTCTAGTGACACTGCTCAAGGCTGTGGATTCCTGCTTTCCACAGTTTTATGAGTATGATATAAAATACCCCTGGGAGTCTGCCTCTGCTTGGGAGTTTCTCCAACATGTTATGTAATTCAGCGCCAGGAGGAAGTCGCTCCAACAACAAACAAAAAAAAATACATTCCAGTCGTTTTTTTTGTTTAATTTGTGGGTAAAATGGGTGGGCGGGAAAGAACTGCTTTTGAATGGACCAGTATGTCCTAACCCTAACCCACACTGCACCGTACTGTATTTTGGAGCACAGAAAACCTTCTGACCACTACTGGGTGCGTTGTTGTTTCTAGGTCATATTCTGAGGCGTGTCTTGTAAGAGGCTGTATTTGATCAAGCCATTAGCTTAACTATTAAAATACCAGTTTCTGGAGTGTCTTTGATTCCCAACGTCTCCACGGTTCTCTGTGTGTTTACAAAGAAAGCCCCTGTGCATGCTGCCTTCACATTGATTTCCTAGTAGGTATTCATTTAACTGAAATGTGGTAGTAATTAATGCCCCATTAATTTAAAATGTATCGGGGACAGATTTGAAAGTGGAAGAAATTAAATAGTAGTTTTTATATTGCACAAAAAAAATGTATATGAAATGTAATCATTTATCTGTTCGCTTTTTACTAAATGCATTATTTTGCAAAGCACTGTCATTCGTCATTAGTATCTGAACATGGGGCTGTTAAAAACAACAGGGTTTTAAATGTTTATTATTCTTAGTAGAACTTGAAATAATGAGAAGAAGAAGAAGAAAAAAGACATAAAATGACAGAATAATATTATCTATGGATTATAATACACCAGCTGTTGGGTTAGGTAGATAATCCACTGATTTACATAACCCAACGTAGGCTACATATACAGACCCCTGGGTTCAGAAGGTTGGATTCAAATGGATTTAATTAACCCAACGTAGGGTACATATACAGACCCCTGGGTTCAGAAGGTTGGATTCAAATGGATTTAATTAACCCAACGTAGGCTACATATACAGACCCCTGGGTTCAGAAGGTTGGATTCAAATGGATTTAATTAACCCAACGTAGGCTACATATACAGACCCCTGGGTTCAGAAGGTTGGATTCAAATGGATTTAATTAACCCAACGTAGGGTACATATACAGACGCCTGGGTTCAGAAGGTTGGATTCAAATGGATTTAATTAACCCAACGTAGGCTACATATACAGACCCCTGGGTTCAGAAGGTTGGATTCAAATGGATTTAATTAACCCAACGTAGGCTACATATACAGACCCCTGGGTTCAGAAGGTTGGATTCAAATGGATTTAATTAACCCAACGTAGGCTGCATATACAGACCCCTGGGTTCAGAAGGTTTGATTCAAATGGATTTAATTAACCCAACGTAGGGTACATATACAGACCCCTGGGTTCAGAAGGTTGGATTCAAATGGATTTAATTAACCCAACATAGGCTACATATACAGACCCCTGGGTTCAGAAGGTTGGATTCAAATGGATTTAATTAACCCAACGTAGGCTACATATACAGACCCCTGGGTTCAGAAGGTTGGATTCAAATGGATTTAATTAACCCAACATAGGCTACATATACAGACCCCTGGGTTCAGAAGGTTGGATTCAAATGGATTTAATTAACCCAACGTAGGCTACATATACAGACCCCTGGGTTCAGAAGGTTGGATTCAAATGGATTTAATTAACCCAACGTAGGGTACATATACAGACCCCTGGGTTCAGAAGGTTGGATTCAAATGGATTTAATTAACCCAACGTAGGCTACATATACAGACCCCTGGGTTCAGAAGGTTGGATTCAAATGGATTTAATTAACCCAACGTAGGCTACATATACAGACCCCTGGGTTCAGAAGGTTGGATTCAAATGGATTTAATTAACCCAACGTAGGCTACATATACAGACCCCTGGGTTCAGAAGGTTGGATTCAAATGGATTTAATTAACCCAACGTAGGCTACATATACAGACCCCTGGGTTCAGAAGGTTGGATTCAAATGGATTTAATTAACCCAACGTAGGCTACATATACAGACCCCTGGGTTCAGAAGGTTGGATTCAAATGGATTTAATTAACCCAACGTAGGGTACATATACAGACCCCTGGGTTCAGAAGGTTGGATTCAAATGGATTTAATTAACCCAACGTAGGCTACATATACAGACCCCTGGGTTCAGAAGGTTGGATTCAAATGGATTTAATTAACCCAACGTAGGCTACATATACAGACCCCTGGGTTCAGAAGGTTGGATTCAAATGGATTTAATTAACCCAACGTAGGCTACATATACAGACCCCTGGGTTCAGAAGGTTGGATTCAAATGGATTTAATTAACCCAACGTAGGCTACATATACAGACCCCTGGGTTCAGAAGGTTGGATTCAAATGGATTTAATTAACCCAACGTAGGCTACATATACAGACCCCTGGGTTCAGAAGGTTGGATTCAAATGGATTTAATTAACCCAACGTAGGCTACATATACAGACCCCTGGGTTCAGAAGGTTGGATTCAAATGGATTTAATTAACCCAACGTAGGCTACATATACAGACCCCTGGGTTCAGAAGGTTGGATTCAAATGGATTTAATTAACCCAACGTAGGCTACATATACAGACCCCTGGGTTCAGAAGGTTGGATTCAAATGGATTTAATTAACCCAACGTAGGCTACATATACAGACCCCTGGGTTCAGAAGGTTGGATTCAAATGGATTTAATTAACCCAACGTAGGCTACATATACAGACCCCTGGGTTCAGAAGGTTGGATTCAAATGGATTTAATTAACCCAACGTAGGCTGCATATACAGACCCCTGGGTTCAGAAGGTTTGATTCAAATGGATTTAATTAACCCAACGTAGGGTACATATACAGACCCCTGGGTTCAGAAGGTTGGATTCAAATGGATTTAATTAACCCAACATAGGCTACATATACAGACCCCTGGGTTCAGAAGGTTGGATTCAAATGGATTTAATTAACCCAACGTAGGCTACATATACAGACCCCTGGGTTCAGAAGGTTGGATTCAAATGGATTTAATTAACCCAACATAGGCTACATATACAGACCCCTGGGTTCAGAAGGTTGGATTCAAATGGATTTAATTAACCCAACGTAGGCTACATATACAGACCCCTGGGTTCAGAAGGTTGGATTCAAATGGATTTAATTAACCCAACGTAGGGTACATATACAGACCCCTGGGTTCAGAAGGTTGGATTCAAATGGATTTAATTAACCCAACGTAGGCTACATATACAGACCCCTGGGTTCAGAAGGTTGGATTCAAATGGATTTAATTAACCCAACGTAGGCTACATATACAGACCCCTGGGTTCAGAAGGTTGGATTCAAATGGATTTAATTAACCCAACGTAGGCTACATATACAGACCCCTGGGTTCAGAAGGTTGGATTCAAATGGATTTAATTAACCCAACGTAGGCTACATATACAGACCCCTGGGTTCAGAAGGTTGGATTCAAATGGATTTAATTAACCCAACGTAGGCTACATATACAGACCCCTGGGTTCAGAAGGTTGGATTCAAATGGATTTAATTAACCCAACGTAGGCTACATATACAGACCCCTGGGTTCAGAAGGTTGGATTCAAATGGATTTAATTAACCCAACGTAGGCTACATATACAGACCCCTGGGTTCAGAAGGTTGGATTCAAATGGATTTAATTAACCCAACGTAGGCTACATATACAGACCCCTGGGTTCAGAAGGTTGGATTCAAATGGATTTAATTAACCCAACGTAGGCTACATATACAGACCCCTGGGTTCAGAAGGTTTGATTCAAATGGATTTAATTAACCCAACGTAGGGTACATATACAGACCCCTGGGTTCAGAAGGTTGGATTCAAATGGATTTAATTAACCCAACGTAGGCTACATATACAGACCCCTGGGTTCAGAAGGTTGGATTCAAATGGATTTAATTAACCCAACGTAGGCTACATATACAGACCCCTGGGTTCAGAAGGTTGGATTCAAATGGATTTAATTAACCCAACGTAGGGTACATATACAGACCCCTGGGTTCAGAAGGTTGGAATCAAATGGATTTAATTGGCTCTTGTCAACAACACAAAAATACTCAGTGTTAGTGAAAGAAAAAATAAAACAATAATATATGTTGATTACATAAATGTTCAACCCTCTGAGTCACTAGATGTTAGAATCACCTACGCCAACGATTACAGCTGTGATTCTTTATTTTGTATTATTTTGTTTAGGGGGTGGATCAGCTTTAATATTGCAGATAGATTGTAAGTGTAAGAGTCTGCATCATTTTCAATACCTCATATATATATATATATATCAGGGGAGGCTGGAGCCTGGCAGGTACACAGTAGTGGAGGCTGCTTAGGAGAGAACGGATCAGTGTAGTGGCTGGACTGGAGTCTGGCAGGTACACAGTAGTGGAGGCTGCTTAGGAGAGAACGGATCAGTGTAGTGGCTGGACTGGAGTCTGGCAGGTACACAGTAGTGGAGGCTGCTTAGGAGAGAACGGATCAGTGTAGTGGCTGGACTGGAGTCTGGCAGGTACACAGTAGTGGAGGCTGCTTAGGAGAGAACGGATCAGTGTAGTGGCTGGACTGGAGTCTGGCAGGTACACAGTAGTGGAGGCTGCTTAGGAGAGAACGGATCAGTGTAGTGGCTGGACTGGAGTCTGGCAGGTACACAGTAGTGGAGGCTGCTTAGGAGAGAACGGATCAGTGTAGTGGCCGTGGCTGGACTGGAGCCTGGCAGGTACACAGTAGTGGAGGCTGCTTAGGAGAGAACGGTTCAGTGTAGTGGCTGGACTGGAGTCTGGCAGGTACACAGTAGTGGAGGCTGCTTAGGAGAGAACGGTTCAGTGTAGTGGCTGGACTGGAGTCTGGCAGGTACACAGTAGTGGAGGCTGCTTAGGAGAGAACGGATCAGTGTAGTGGCTGGACTGGAGTCTGGCAGGTACACAGTAGTGGAGGCTGCTTAGGAGAGAACGGATCAGTGTAGTGGCTGGACTGGAGCCTTGCAGGTACACAGTAGTGGAGGCTGCTTAGGAGAGAACGGTTCAGTGTAGTGGCTGGACTGGAGTCTGGCAGGTACACAGTAGTGGAGGCTGCTTAGGAGAGAACGGTTCAGTGTAGTGGCTGGACTGGAGTCTGGCAGGTACACAGTAGTGGAGGCTGCTTAGGAGAGAACGGATCAGTGTAGTGGCTGGACTGGAGTCTGGCAGGTACACAGTAGTGGAGGCTGCTTAGGAGAGAACGGATCAGTGTAGTGGCTGGACTGGAGCCTTGCAGGTACACAGTAGTGGAGGCTGCTTAGGAGAGAACGGTTCAGTGTAGTGGCTGGACTGGAGTCTGGCAGGTACACAGTAGTGGAGGCTGCTTAGGAGAGAACGGTTCAGTGTAGTGGCTGGACTGGAGCCTGGCAGGTACACAGTAGTGGAGGCTGCTTAGGAGAGAACGGTTCAGTGTAGTGGCTGGACTGGAGTCTGGCAGGTACACAGTAGTGGAGGCTGCTTAGGAGAGAACGGATCAGTGTAGTGGCTGGACTGGAGTCTGGCAGGTACACAGTAGTGGAGGCTGCTTAGGAGAGAACGGATCAGTGTAGTGGCTGGACTGGAGTCTGGCAGGTACACAGTAGTGGAGGCTGCTTAGGAGAGAACGGATCAGTGTAGTGGCTGGACTGGAGTCTGGCAGGTACACAGTAGTGGAGGCTGCTTAGGAGAGAACGGTTCAGTGTAGTGGCTGGACTGGAGTCTGGCAGGTACACAGTAGTGGAGGCTGCTTAGGAGAGAACGGATCAGTGTAGTGGCTGGACTGGAGTCTGGCAGGTACACAGTAGTGGAGGCTGCTTAGGAGAGAACGGTTCAGTGTAGTGGCTGGACTGGAGCCTGGCAGGTACACAGTAGTGGAGGCTGCTTAGGAGAGAACGGATCAGTGTAGTGGCTGGACTGGAGTCTGGCAGGTACACAGTAGTGGAGGCTGCTTAGGAGAGAACGGATCAGTGTAGTGGCTGGACTGGAGTCTGGCAGGTACACAGTAGTGGAGGCTGCTTAGGAGAGAACGGTTCAGTGTAGTGGCTGGACTGGAGTCTGGCAGGTACACAGTAGTGGAGGCTGCTTAGGAGAGAACGGATCAGTGTAGTGGCTGGACTGGAGTCTGGCAGGTACACAGTAGTGGAGGCTGCTTAGGAGAGAACGGTTCAGTGTAGTGGCTGGACTGGAGCCTGGCAGGTACACAGTAGTGGAGGCTGCTTAGGAGAGAACGGTTCAGTGTAGTGGCTGGACTGGAGTCTGGCAGGTACACAGTAGTGGAGGCTGCTTAGGAGAGAACGGTTCAGTGTAGTGGCTGGACTGGAGTCTGGCAGGTACACAGTAGTGGAGGCTGCTTAGGAGAGAACGGATCAGTGTAGTGGCTGGACTGGAGTCTGGCAGGTACACAGTAGTGGAGGCTGCTTAGGAGAGAACGGATCAGTGTAGTGGCCGTGGCTGGACTGGAGCCTGGCAGGTACACAGTAGTGGAGGCTGCTTAGGAGAGAACGGTTCAGTGTAGTGGCTGGACTGGAGTCTGGCAGGTACACAGTAGTGGAGGCTGCTTAGGAGAGAACGGTTCAGTGTAGTGGCTGGACTGGAGTCTGGCAGGTACACAGTAGTGGAGGCTGCTTAGGAGAGAACGGATCAGTGTAGTGGCTGGACTGGAGTCTGGCAGGTACACAGTAGTGGAGGCTGCTTAGGAGAGAACGGATCAGTGTAGTGGCTGGACTGGAGCCTTGCAGGTACACAGTAGTGGAGGCTGCTTAGGAGAGAACGGTTCAGTGTAGTGGCTGGACTGGAGTCTGGCAGGTACACAGTAGTGGAGGCTGCTTAGGAGAGAACGGTTCAGTGTAGTGGCTGGACTGGAGTCTGGCAGGTACACAGTAGTGGAGGCTGCTTAGGAGAGAACGGATCAGTGTAGTGGCTGGACTGGAGTCTGGCAGGTACACAGTAGTGGAGGCTGCTTAGGAGAGAACGGATCAGTGTAGTGGCTGGACTGGAGCCTTGCAGGTACACAGTAGTGGAGGCTGCTTAGGAGAGAACGGTTCAGTGTAGTGGCTGGACTGGAGTCTGGCAGGTACACAGTAGTGGAGGCTGCTTAGGAGAGAACGGTTCAGTGTAGTGGCTGGACTGGAGCCTGGCAGGTACACAGTAGTGGAGGCTGCTTAGGAGAGAACGGTTCAGTGTAGTGGCTGGACTGGAGTCTGGCAGGTACACAGTAGTGGAGGCTGCTTAGGAGAGAACGGATCAGTGTAGTGGCTGGACTGGAGCCTGGCAGGTACACAGTAGTGGAGGCTGCTTAGGAGAGAACGGATCAGTGTAGTGGCTGGACTGGAGTCTGGCAGGTACACAGTAGTGGAGGCTGCTTAGGAGAGAACGGATCAGTGTAGTGGCTGGACTGGAGTCTGGCAGGTACACAGTAGTGGAGGCTGCTTAGGAGAGAACGGATCAGTGTAGTGGCTGGACTGGAGCCTTGCAGGTACACAGTAGTGGAGGCTGCTTAGGAGAGAACGGTTCAGTGTAGTGGCTGGACTGGAGTCTGGCAGGTACACAGTAGTGGAGGCTGCTTAGGAGAGAACGGTTCAGTGTAGTGGCTGGACTGGAGTCTGGCAGGTACACAGTAGTGGAGGCTGCTTAGGAGAGAACGGATCAGTGTAGTGGCTGGACTGGAGTCTGGCAGGTACACAGTAGTGGAGGCTGCTTAGGAGAGAACGGATCAGTGTAGTGGCTGGACTGGAGCCTTGCAGGTACACAGTAGTGGAGGCTGCTTAGGAGAGAACGGTTCAGTGTAGTGGCTGGACTGGAGTCTGGCAGGTACACAGTAGTGGAGGCTGCTTAGGAGAGAACGGTTCAGTGTAGTGGCTGGACTGGAGCCTGGCAGGTACACAGTAGTGGAGGCTGCTTAGGAGAGAACGGTTCAGTGTAGTGGCTGGACTGGAGTCTGGCAGGTACACAGTAGTGGAGGCTGCTTAGGAGAGAACGGATCAGTGTAGTGGCTGGACTGGAGCCTGGCAGGTACACAGTAGTGGAGGCTGCTTAGGAGAGAACGGATCAGTGTAGTGGCTGGACTGGAGTCTGGCAGGTACACAGTAGTGGAGGCTGCTTAGGAGAGAACGGATCAGTGTAGTGGCTGGACTGGAGTCTGGCAGGTACACAGTAGTGGAGGCTGCTTAGGAGAGAACGGTTCAGTGTAGTGGCTGGACTGGAGTCTGGCAGGTACACAGTAGTGGAGGCTGCTTAGGAGAGAACGGATCAGTGTAGTGGCTGGACTGGAGTCTGGCAGGTACACAGTAGTGGAGGCTGCTTAGGAGAGAACGGTTCAGTGTAGTGGCTGGACTGGAGCCTGGCAGGTACACAGTAGTGGAGGCTGCTTAGGAGAGAACGGTTCAGTGTAGTGGCTGGACTGGAGTCTGGCAGGTACACAGTAGTGGAGGCTGCTTAGGAGAGAACGGTTCAGTGTAGTGGCTGGACTGGAGCCTGGCAGGTACACAGTAGTGGAGGCTGCTTAGGAGAGAACGGTTCAGTGTAGTGGCCGTGGCTGGACTGGAGCCTGGCAGGTACACAGTAGTGGAGGCTGCTTAGGAGAGAACGGTTCAGTGTAGTGGCTGGACTGGAGTCTGGCAGGTACACAGTAGTGGAGGCTGCTTAGGAGAGAACGGATCAGTGTAGTGGCTGGACTGGAGCCTGGCAGGTACACAGTAGTGGAGGCTGCTTAGGAGAGAACGGATCAGTGTAGTGGCTGGACTGGAGTCTGGCAGGTACACAGTAGTGGAGGCTGCTTAGGAGAGAACGGATCAGTGTAGTGGCTGGACTGGAGTCTGGCAGGTACACAGTAGTGGAGGCTGCTTAGGAGAGAACGGTTCAGTGTAGTGGCTGGACTGGAGTCTGGCAGGTACACAGTAGTGGAGGCTGCTTAGGAGAGAACGGATCAGTGTAGTGGCTGGACTGGAGTCTGGCAGGTACACAGTAGTGGAGGCTGCTTAGGAGAGAACGGTTCAGTGTAGTGGCTGGACTGGAGCCTGGCAGGTACACAGTAGTGGAGGCTGCTTAGGAGAGAACGGTTCAGTGTAGTGGCTGGACTGGAGTCTGGCAGGTACACAGTAGTGGAGGCTGCTTAGGAGAGAACGGTTCAGTGTAGTGGCTGGACTGGAGCCTGGCAGGTACACAGTATTGGAGGCTGCTTAGGAGAGAACGGTTCAGTGTAGTGGCCGTGGCTGGACTGGAGCCTGGCAGGTACACAGTAGTGGAGGCTGCTTAGGAGAGAACGGTTCAGTGTAGTGGCTGGACTGGAGTCTGGCAGGTACACAGTAGTGGAGGCTGCTTAGGAGAGAACGGATCAGTGTAGTGGCTGGACTGGAGCCTGGCAGGTACACAGTAGTGGAGGCTGCTTAGGAGAGAACGGTTCATAATAATGGCCGGAACGGATGGAATGGCATCAAACACCAGGAAACCATGGAAACCATGCGTTTGATGTATTTGATTCCATTCCACTAGTTCTGATTCAGTCATTACCACAAGCCTGTTCTCCCCAATTAAGGTGCCACCAGCCTCCTGTGATATATATACATATATATATATATATTGTAAATATATATATTATTTTAAATATATTTTTATAGAAAATATATATTTTCCTTCTCTTTTTCTCCTAACCCTACCACCCCTCCCTTAATTGGAATTTGAACTTTAAAAAAAACGAAATCCTGACAAATTGTCCAATGCTGCCAACAGCCCCCCATCCTCCCTCCCTCCCTACACCACTCTCGCTCTAATCAGGGTTTAGACTAATCTCTCTGCTGCCCCCATCCTGATTGCTCTCTCTCTCTGTCTCTGGGTCCCCCAGGCTCCCTCCTCCCTGATTGGGAATGAGGGATTTGGGCTCAGAGAGAGAAATGGGGAGAGAGAGAAATTAAGAGAAAGAGGGTGAGGGAGAGATATGGAGAGAAACAGAGAGAGAGATATGGAGAGAGAGAGAAGGAGGGAGAGAAACAAAGAGGGAGAGATATGGAGAGAAACAGGGAGAGAGAGAGACAGACAGGAGGAGAGTAGCTGTTAGGGTTTAGAGTGTGCTGCCAAGTCATGTGACATTCCAGTGGGGGGAACTAGAGGAGGGGGAACCTTGGAAGAGGAGGAACATGGTTCAGGGGGGATCTTCTTTGGCATCGCACCAGGTCTAAGGCGGGAGGTGGTAACCATGACGATCAGTTATTGCTGCTGCTGAAGAGAACCAATCAGAACATCAACCAGACAGTCTAGTTTTAATGAACAAAACAACCTGCCCTCTTTTTTAGTATTTTATTGACTTTTTCACATTTCCAATGTAGTGTAATTGGAAGAGAAGAAAAGATAACAAAAAGGCACAAATTCACAGTAAAAGAAACAGAACGAGGGAGTGAGAGGGGGAGAGAGGGAGAGGGGGAGAGAGGGGAAGAGAGAGGGAGAGAGGGGGAGAGAGGGGAAGAGAGAGGGAGAGGGGGAGAGAGGGGAAGAGAGAGGGATAGAGGGAGAGAGAGGGGGAGAGAGAGGGATAGAGGGAGAGAGAGGGAGAGGGGGAGAGAGGGGAAGAGAGAGGGATAGAGGGAGAGAGAGGGGGGAGAGAGGGGAAGAGAGAGAAAGAGAGAGGGATAGAGGGAGAGAGAGAGCGGGAGAGTGAGAGAGAAGACAAAAACATCAATACTCTGGGGTTCTGAACTCATCAATACTCTGGGGTTCTGAACTCATCAATACTCTGGGGTTCTGAACTCATCAATACTCTGGGGTTCTGAACTCATTATCAACAGTCTGGGGTTCTGAACTCTGAAATTATTTATTATGTTTACAAACCCAGGGAACTAATATCTATGAGGTCATCTCTGACAGCCAACATCTCCCACCAGGTGAAGGGAGTCTTCTGACTCTGTAGTCCCATAAATACCAGGGCCCAATGCTAAATGGATTGGGCCCTGGTAGACCCTATGCCCTATGCATTTATGGAGATATGAGAGGATTTGATTGGTTTAAGAGGATTTGATTGGTTTAAGAGGATTTGATTGGTTTAGGAGGATTTGATTGGTATAAGAGGATTTGATTGGTTTAAGAGGATTTGATTGGTATGAGAGGATTTGATTTGTTTAAGAGGATTTGATTGGTTTAAGAGGATTTGATTGGTTTAGGAGGATTTGATTGGTATAAGAGGATTTGATTGGTTTAAGAGGATTTGATTGGTATAAGAGGATTTGATTGGTTTAAGAGAATTTGATTGGTAAAAGAGGATTTGATTGGTTTAGGAGGATTTGATTGGTTTAGGAGGATTTGATTGGTTTAGGAGGATTTGACTGGTATAAGAAAGATGGTGAAACTTCCACCTAACCTGTCAAATCCTCTCAGATCTCCACACAAGGAGTAGGATTTAGGGTTTAGGGCGTAGGGTTCAGGGGTCCATTTGGGACCGGGCCCTGTTAGTCCTACAGTAGGTGTTTAACATGTCAGCTAACCACATCATATGATATAACAATCTGATGCCCGACTGAGCAGTCGATGACGTGGCACACAACCATTGGTTGATGTAATGCAACGTCTGCAATGTAGTCAGCCTGAGACATCATCATTATGTTTCAAACCATCTCAGACTACATCTAGGCCCTCCTCCTTCTCCCTGACTAGAGTTCCCTACCAAATGGGACCCTATTCGGTCTAAAGTAGTGTACTATATAGGGAATAGGGTTCCATAGGGCTCTGGTCTAAAGTAGTGCTCTATATAGGGAATAGGGTTCCATAGGGCTCTGGTCTAAAGTAGTGCACTATATAGGGAATAGGGTGCCGTTTAGGACACATCCCAGTTCTGAACAAGACTTCCCCTTTAAGTGACCAGCTCTGGACTTCCCCTTTAAGTGACCAGCTCTGGACTTCCCCTTTAACTGACCATCTTGACTTTATAAGTGACCACCTGGACTCCCTCTTTAAGTGACAATGGCTGGACTTCCCCTTTAAGAGACCAGCTCTGGACTTCCCCTTTAAGAGACCAGCTCTGGACTTCCCCTTTAAGTGAGAGATGTTAGCGGCTCAGATTATTGACAGAGGTACTACAACATCCAGAACAAAATATATCTATACACCGTCCTGTCAACAAGACGTGGTCCCTGGGAGAGAAGGGAGCAGTGAAGGGAGTAGGGGGTAGGGAGTAGGGGCTAGGGAGTAGGGGCTAGGGAGTAGGGGATAGGGAGTAGGGGCTAGGGAGCAGTGTAGGGAGTAGGGGCTAGGGAGTAGGGGCTAGGGAGCAGTGCAGGGAGTAGGGGCTAGGGAGCAGTGTAGGGAGTAGGGTGTAGGGAGCAGTGTTGGGAGTAGGGTGTAAGGAGTAGAGTGTAGGGGGTAGGGTGTAAGGAGCAGTGTTGGGAGTAGGGGCTAGGGAGCAGTGTAGGGAGTAGGGTGTAAGGAGTAGGGTGTAGGGGGTAGGGTGTAAGGAGTAGGGTGTAGGGGCTAGGGTGTAGGGAGTAGGGTGTCGGGGCTAGAGAGTAGGGTGTAGGGGCTAGGGTGTAGGGAGTAGGGTGTAAGGAGTAGGGTGTAGGGGCTAGGGTGTAGGGTGTAAGGAGTAGGGCCTAGGGTGTAGGGTGTCGGGGCTAGGGTGTAGGGAATAGGGTGTAGGGTGTAGGGAGTAGGGACTAGAGGGGATGGGTGTGCTGTAGGTCTGGCAGGACAGTATATATATATATATATTAATATGTGTGTTCATCTACATTAATTTTTATTTACATATACAATATCAGTACATACTGAATATCACACAGAAGACAACCAGAGATGCTCGATGGATGGAGAGATGGATGGAAGAATGGACAGCATTGATGGAGGAAGCTAAGGATATAGAGAAAGAGAAGGATGAGGAGAGGAGAAGGAAGAGGAAAGTAGGAGAAGAGGAAGATGAGGAGGAGGATAAAAAGATGAGGAGGAGGAGAGGAGGATGAGGAGAGGAGGAGGAGAGGGGGAGGAGAAGAGGAAGAGGAGGAGGAGAAGAGCGTCTGGAGAACACTCTTCCTCCCACCCTTCTACTCCCTGCCCTACCTACAACCTCCCCCTCCTATCCCCCTTCCCACCTACCACCTCCCCCTCCTATCCCCCTTCCCACCTACAACCTCCCCCTCCTATCCCCCTTCCCACCTACAACCTCCCCCTCCTATCCCCCTTCCCACCTACAACCTCCCCCTCCTATCCCCCTTCCCACCTACAACCTCCCCCTCCTATCCCCCTTCCCACCTACCACCCCCTAAACAGAACAAATACTGTAATACAGACGACTACACCAAACACACACACACACACACACATCACACCACTACAGGAACCAAACCTAGCCTGGGTTGTGAACAAGAAGGATGGGGGGGGGGGGATGGAGATCGATAATAACAGAAAAATGAGAACGAAAGAAAGAGAAAGGTAGAGTGAGAGGAATTATTGCTATCGCTGGATACAGCAGAGAAAACAGGAGAGGACACACACAGCTGCAGTCACACACTCCAAACAGACGCCTACAACTCCCAGCAACCCTGGCAGTGGACGGGGCTTATGATGGTGTGGAGGGATTGGATGAACTTGATTGAGCTCCGACCACACTGCACCAGGGTGAAGTTTCCACTAGGGACAGATCTAGGATCAGCTTCCCCTCCCCCAGTCATAACTGAACATGACAGGACTGCAGTGGATAGCTGCTGTCTTGCAGGCTCCTGACCAATTCTGCCCCCCCTCACATTTTTTTTTTTTTGTGGTCTTAACTAATTTATTTTACATAATGTTTCCGAGATAATTTCCTACAAACCGAAAACATCTTCTGGACATCACAACAGCGATCACTAACCTCGATTTGGATTAAGATTTCTACTTCAACGAGTCGGCAGCTGTGGATGTACTGCTCGTTCCGGACCAGGCCCTAATCCACGGGGACTGGAAAGAGGAAGAGAGGCAGACGAGCTAAATAAACCACCTCTACAACCTCATCTTCCTCGTCTCCTCCTCCTCCTCTCCGCTGTTCTATTGTACACTGGAGAACAACCCGGACGAGATCCATTCGAGACTATCCCATCAACAAGACCCCAACAACTGTAATATCCTATGCTTTTCAGAATCATGACTGAATAAGGACATTATACACTGAGTGTACAAAACATTAGGAACACATGCTCTTTTCCATGACGTAGACTGACCAGGTGAATCCAGGTGAAAGCTATGATCCCTCATTGACAGCTCAGCATTCAACACCATTGTGCCCTTCAAACTCATCACTAAGCTCAGGACCCTGGGACTGAACACCTCCCTCTGTAAGTGGATCCTAGACTTCCTGACGGGCCGCCCCCTGGTGGTAAGGGTAGGTAACAACACATCCACCACGCTGACTCTCAACAAGGGGACCCCTCAGGGGTGATTCCTGTACCCCCTGTTCACCCACGATTGCATGACTCCAACACCATCATTAGGTTTACTGACGACTCAACGGTGGTTGGCCTGATGAGAGGTCTGGCAGTGTGGTGCCAGGACAACAACCTCTCCCTCAACGATGAGACAGTCTACAGGGAGGAGGTCAGAGACCTGGCAGTGTGGTGTCAGGACAACAACCTCTCCCTCAACGATGAGACAGCCTATAGGGAGGAGGTCAGAGACCTGGCAGTGTGGTGTCAGGACAACAACCTCTCCCTCAACGATGAGACAGCCTATAGGGAGGAGGTCAGAGACCTGGCAGTGTGGTGTCAGGACAACAACCTCTCCCTCAACGATGAGACAGCCTATAGGGAGGAGGTCAGAGACCTGGCAGTGTGGTGTCAGGACAACAACCTCTCCCTCAACGTCAACAAGATAAAGGAGCTGATCGTGGATTACAGGAAACCGAGAGCCGAGCACATTGATGAGGCTGTAGTGGAGCGAGTCGAGAGTTTGAAGTTCCTCGGTGTCCACATCAATAAGGAATTATCATGGTCCAATACAGTCATGAAGAGAGAACGCCTCTTTCCCCTCAGGAAGAAGATTCGGCCCTCAGATCCTCAGAAAGGTCTACAGCTGCACCATCGAGAGCATCTTGACTGGCTGCTTCACCACTTGGTATGGTAACTGCTTGGCATCTGACCGTAAGACGCTACAGAGGGTAGTGCGTACGGCCCAGTACATCACTGGGGCCAAGCTTCCTGCCATCCAGGACCACTACACCAGGCGTTGTCAGAGGAAGGCCGTAAAAATAGTCAACGACTCCAGCCACCCCAGTCATAGACAGTTCTCTCTGCTCCCGCACGGCGAGCGGTTCCGATGCACCAAGTCTGGAACCAACAGGATCCTGAACAGCTTCGACCTCCAAGGCATAAAACTACTAAATAGTTAGTTAAATAGTTAGTTAAATAGCTACCCAGATTGATCTGCATTGAACCTTATTCCACTAACTTTTTTGGACTCTTCACATACACTGCTGCTACGGTTTATTATCTATCCTGTTGCCTAGTCACTTTATCCCTACCTATATGTACATATCGACCTCAATTACATCGTACACCTGCACATCCACTCGGTACTGGCAGTGGTGGAAAAAGTACCCAATTGTCATACTTGAGTAAAAGTAATGATACCTTAATAGAAAATGACTCAAGTAAAAGTAAAGGTCACCTAGTAAAATACTACTTGAGTTAAAGTCTAAAAATATTTGGTTTAAAATGTACTTAATTATCAAAAATATATGTAATTGTTAAAATATACTTAAGTATCAAAAGTAAAAGTAAAAGTATAAGTAATTTCAAATTCCTTATATTAAGCAAACCAGACGGCACAGTTTTCTTGTTTGCAAAATGTACAGGTAGCCAGCGGAACACTCCAACACTCAGACATCATCCAACACTCAGACATCATTTGGCCCTGTCCGGGGGTGTCCTCGGATGGGGCCACAGTGTCTCCTGACCCCTCCTGTCTCAGCCTCCAGTATTTATGCTGCAGTAGTTTATGTGTCGGGGGGCTGGGGTCAGTTTGTTATATCTGGAGTACTTCTCCTGTCCTATTCGGTGTCCTGTGTGAATCTAAGTGTGCGTTCTCTAATTCTCTCCTTCTCTCTTTCTTTCTCTCTCTCGGAGGACCTGAGCCCTAGGACCATGCCCCAGGACTACCTGACATGATGACTCCTTGCTGTCCCCAGTCCACCTGGCCATGCTGCTGTTCCAGTTTCAACTGACCTGAGCCCTAGGACCATGCCCCAGGACTACCTGACATGATGACTCCTTGCTGTCCCCAGTCTACCTGGCCATGCTGCTGCTCCAGTTTCAACTTCCACCTGACTGTGCTGCTGCTCTAGTTTCAACTGTTCTGCCTTATTATTATTCGACCATGCTGGTCATTTATGAACATTGAACATCTTGACCATGTTCTGTTATAATCTCCACCCGGCACAGCCAGAAGAGGACTGGCCACCCCACATAGCCTGGTTCCTCTCTAGGTTTCTTCCTAGGTATTGGCCTTTCTAGGGAGTTTTTCCTAGCCACCGTGCTTCTCCACCTGCATTGCTTGCTGTTTGGGGTTTTAGGCTGGGTTTCTGTACAGCACTTTGAGATATCAGCTGATGTACGAAGGGCTATATAAATAAATTTGATTTGAGATAGCCAGGGGTACACTCCAACACTCAGACATCATTACAGGTAGCCAGCGGAACACTCCAACACTCAGACATCATTACAGGTAGCCAGCGGAACACTCCAACACTCAGACATCATTACAGATAGCCAGGGGTACACTCCAACACTCAGACATAATTACAGATAGCCAGGGGAACACTCCAACACTCAGACATCATTACAGATAGCCAGGGGCACTCCAACACTCAGACATCATTACAGATAGCCAGGGGGCACACTCCAACACTCAGACATCATTACAGATAGCCAGGGGAACACTCCAACACTCAGACATCATTACAGATAGCCAGGGGAACACTCCAACACTCAGACATCATTACAGATAGCCAGGGGAACACTCCCAACACTCAGACATCATTACAGATAGCCAGGGGAACACTCCAACACTCAGACATCATTACAGATAGCCAGGGGAACACTCCAACACTCAGACATCATTACAGATAGCCAGGGGTACACTCCCAACACTCAGACATCATTACAGATAGCCAGGGGAACACTCCAACACTCAGACATCATTACAGATAGCCAGGAGCACTCCAACACTCAGACATCATTACAGATAGCCAGGGGCACACTCCAACACTCAGACATCATTACAGATAGTCAGGGGAACACTCCATCACTCAGACATCATTTACAGATAGCCAGGGGAACACTCCAACACTCAGACATCATTTACAGATAGCCAGGGGAACACTCCAACACTCAGACATCATTACAGATAGCCAGGGGAACACTCCAACACTCAGACATCATTACAGATAGCCAGGGGAACACTCCAACACTCAGACATCATTTACAGATAGCCAGGGGAACACTTCAACACTCAGACATCATTTACAGATAGCCAGGGGCACACTCCAACACTCACACATCATTTACAGATAGCCAGGGGCACACTCCAACACTCAGACATCATTTACAGATAGCCAGGGGAACACTCCAACACTCAGACATCATTTACAGATAGCCAGGGGCACACTCCAACACTCATAATTTGCAAACAAAGCATTTGTGTTTAGTGAGTCTGCCAGATCAGATGCAGTAGAGATGACCAGGGATTTTCTCTTTAAATGCGTGAATTAGACCATTTTCCTGTCCTGCTAGCCATTCAAAATGTAACAAGTACTTTTGGATGTCAGGGAAAATGTACGGAGTAAAAAGTACATTATTTTCTTTAGGAATGTAGTGAAGTAAAAGTAAAAGTAGTCAAAAATATAAATCGTACATTAATTTAATTAATGTACAGATAACCAAAAAAACGACTTAGGTATAATACTATATAAATACTTTAAAGTATTTTTACTTTAGTACTTTATACCATTGGGTACCGGTACCCCCGTGTATATAGCCAAGGTATCATTAATCATTGTGTATTTATTCCTTGTGTTATTATTTTTCTATTATTTCAAAATATTTCTCTCTGCATTGTTGGGAAATGGCCCGTAAGAAAGCATTTCACTGGTAGTCTACAGCTGTAGTTTACAAAGCATGTGACTAATAAAGTTTTATTGGATTTGAACCTGCAAATCTGACCCAAGATCAGCTTATAGGGGCAACTTCACCCTCCACCAACCGCAAGCCAGGTAGGCGTCGTTCCTCCCTTTTGAACCATTCTATTGGCCGTGAGGTATAAGGTCCGCCTACCTGGCACTTTTTTTGTTTGTTGCCACAATCTATCAGTTGTTTAATGGTTGATATGAAGAAGAGGGGAATAAAAATAACGTGATTGGAAGATGAAGAGGAGGAGGTGTGGTGATCAACCAATCAGAAGACAGGATGACCCATCGAAAACAAACAATCAATTAAAACAACAGTCACAACGAGATCAAAACAACACTGATCAGAATACAGCTTGGTCCTGAAAAGAAACTGACAACCTTTAATACAGACGAAATGATGCTTTAAAAACCCTGTTTATATTATAATACATCTCCACACTCACAGCTGGGCCTTATTGCCCCATACACTATATATAGTGGATATGTACACTAGGACTGACTGTCTGTCTTAATGGCAGACTGTACCAATCTGGAGAGGGGGGCGGGACCAGGGGGGCGGAGAAGCTCTGTTGACAGAGAGGAAGAGGAGGAAGAGGAGGTGGGGGAGGAGCGTTGAATCCGTTGGTGTCTGTCAGGTTTACAGTTCTGATCTGAGAGAGCGAGAGAGAGAGAGACAGAGAGACAGAGAGAGAGAGAGAGAGAGAGAGAGAGACAGAGAGAGAGAGAGAGACAGAGAGAGAGAGAGACAGAGAGAGAGAGAGCGAGAGAGAGAGCGAGAGAGAGAGAGAGAGTTGTATAAATAATGATAATCAATTAATGGTATATATCTCTAAAACAGGAAAAGTCTATATAAGTATATTCTATACTAACATGTATATTCAATATAAAACAATATTCTATACTAACAGGTGTATTCTATACTAACAGATATATTCTATACTAAGAGATATATTCTACACTAACAGGTATATTCTATACTAAGAGATATATTCTACACTAACAGGTATATTCTATACTAAGAGATATATTCTACACTAACAGGTATATTCTATACTAAGAGATATATTCTATACTAACAGGTATATTCTATACTAACAGGTATATTCTATACTAAGAGATATATTTTATACTAACAGGTATATTCTATACTAACAGGTATATTCTATACTAAGAGATATATTTTATACTAACAGGTATATTCTATACTAACAGGTTCCACAAACATTCAGAAGAACAGTTGTTTGTACGGTGTTGTTTTGTATTGTGTTGTTTTGTACTTGTGTTGTTTGGTATTGTGTTGTTTGGTATTGTGTTGTTTTGTACGGTGTTGTTTTGTATTGTGTTGTTTTGTACTGTGTTGTTTGGTATTGTGTTGTTTGGTACTAGTGTTGTTTGGTATTGTGTTGTTTTGTACTTGTGTTGTTTGGTACTTGTGTTGTTTTGTACGGTGTTGTTTTGTACTTGTGTTGTTTGGTACTTGTGTTGTTTTGTACGGTGTTGTTTTGTACTTGTGTTGTTTGGTATTGTGTTGTTTTGTACTGTGTTGTTTGGTATTGTGTTGTTTGGTACGGTGTTGTTTTGTATGGTGTTGTTTTGTACTTGTGTTGTTTGGTACTTGTGTTGTTTTGTACGGTGTTGTTTTGTACTTGTGTTGTTTGGTATTGTGTTGTTTTGTACTGTGTTGTTTGGTATTGTGTTGTTTGGTACGGTGTTGTTTTGTACGGTGTTGTTTTGTACTTGTGTTGTTTTGTACTTGTGTTGTTTTGTATGGTGTTGTTTTGTACTGTGTTGTTTGGTATTGTGTTGTTTGGTACGGTGTTGTTTTGTACGGTGTTGTTTTGTACGGTGTTGTTTTGTACTTGTGTTGTTTTGTATGGTGTTGTTTTGTACTGTGTTGTTTTGTACTTGTGTTGTTTGGTACTGTTGTTTTATATTGTGTTGTTTTGTACTTGTGTTGTTTGGTACGGTGTTGTTTTGTATGGTGTTGTTTTGTACGGTGTTGTTTTGTACTTGTGTTGTTTTGTATGGTGTTGTTTTGTACTGTGTTGTTTTGTACTTGTGTTGTTTGGTACTGTTGTTTTATATTGTGTTGTTTTGTACTTGTGTTGTTTGGTACGGTGTTGTTTTGTACGGTGTTGTTTTGTACTGTGTTGTTTGGTATTGTGTTGTTTTGTACTTGTGTTGTTTGGTATTGTGTTGTTTTGTACGGTGTTGTTTTGTACTTGTGTTGTTTGGTACTTGTGTTGTTTGGTACTTGTGTTGTTTGGTACTGTTGTTTTATATTGTGTTGTTTGGTATTGTGTTGTTTTGTACTGTGTTGTTTTGTACGGTGTTGTTTTGTACTGTGTTATTGTGTTGTTTTGTATTGTGTTGTTTTGTACTTGTGTTGTTTGGTACTGTTGTTTTATATTGTGTTGTTTGGTATTGTGTTGTTTTGTACGGTGTTGTTTTGTACGGTGTTGTTTTGTACTGTGTTGTTTTATATTGTGTTGTTTGGTACTGTGTTGTTTGGTACTGTTGTTTTGTACTGTGTTGTTTTATATTGTGTTGTTTGGTACTGTGTTGTTTGGTACTGTGTTGTTTTGTACTGTGTTGTTTGTACTGTTGTTTTGTACTGTGTTGTTTATATTGTGTTGTTTGGTACTGTGTTGTTTGGTACTTGTGTTGTTTGGTATTGTGTTGTTTTGTACTGTTGTTTGGTACTTGTGTTGTTTGGTACTGTGTTGTTTTGTACTTGTGTTGTTTGGTACTGTTGTTTTATATTGTGTTGTTTTGTACTTGTGTTGTTTGGTACGGTGTTGTTTTGTATGGTGTTGTTTTGTACGGTGTTGTTTTGTACTTGTGTTGTTTTGTATGGTGTTGTTTTGTACTGTGTTGTTTTGTACTTGTGTTGTTTGGTACTGTTGTTTTATATTGTGTTGTTTTGTACTTGTGTTGTTTGGTATTGTGTTGTTTTGTACGGTGTTGTTTTGTACTTGTGTTGTTTGGTACTTGTGTTGTTTGGTACTTGTGTTGTTTGGTACTGTTGTTTTATATTGTGTTGTTTGGTATTGTGTTGTTTTGTACTGTGTTGTTTTGTACGGTGTTGTTTTGTACTGTGTTATTGTGTTGTTTTGTATTGTGTTGTTTGTACTTGTGTTGTTTGGTACTGTTGTTTTATATTGTGTTGTTTGGTATTGTGTTGTTTTGTACGGTGTTGTTTTGTACGGTGTTGTTTTGTACTGTGTTGTTTTATATTGTGTTGTTTGGTACTGTGTTGTTTGGTACTGTTGTTTTGTACTGTGTTGTTTATATTGTGTTGTTTGGTACTGTGTTGTTTGGTACTGTGTTGTTTTGTACTGTGTTGTTTTGTACTGTTGTTTTGTACTGTGTTGTTTTATATTGTGTTGTTTGGTACTGTGTTGTTTGGTACTTGTGTTGTTTGGTATTGTGTTGTTTTGTACTGTTGTTTGGTACTTGTGTTGTTTGGTACTGTGTTGTTTTGTACTGTGTTGTTTTGTATTGTGTTGTTTTGTACTGTTGTTTGGTACTTGTGTTGTTTGGTATTGTGTTGTTTTGTACTGTGTTGTTTGGTACTTGTGTTGTTTTGTACGGTGTTGTTTTGTACTTGTGTTGTTTGGTATTGTGTTGTTTGGTACGGTGTTGTTTTGTATGGTGTTGTTTTGTACTTGTGTTGTTTGGTACTTGTGTTGTTTTGTACGGTGTTGTTTTGTACTTGTGTTGTTTGGTATTGTGTTGTTTTGTACTGTGTTGTTTGGTACGGTGTTGTTTTGTACAGTGTTGTTTTGTACTTGTGTTGTTTTGTACTTGTGTTGTTTGGTACTGTTGTTTTATATTGTGTTGTTTTGTACTTGTGTTGTTTGGTACGGTGTTGTTTTGTACGGTGTTGTTTTGTACTTGTGTTGTTTTGTACTGTGTTGTTTGGTATTGTGTTGTTTTGTACTTGTGTTGTTTGGTATTGTGTTGTTTGGTATTGTGTTGTTTTGTACGGTGTTGTTTTGTACTTGTGTTGTTTGGTACTTGTGTTGTTTGGTACTGTTGTTTTATATTGTGTTGTTTGGTATTGTGTTGTTTTGTACTGTGTTGTTTTGTACGGTGTTGTTTTGTACGGTGTTGTTTTGTACTGTGTTATTGTGTTGTTTTGTATTGTGTTGTTTTGTACTTGTGTTGTTTGGTACTGTTGTTTTATATTGTGTTGTTTGGTATTGTGTTGTTTTGTACGGTGTTGTTTTGTACTGTGTTATTGTGTTGTTTTGTACTGTTGTTTTGTACTGTGTTGTTTTATATTGTGTTGTTTGGTACTGTGTTGTTTGGTATTGTGTTGTTTTGTATGGTGTTGTTTTGTACTGTGTTGTTTGGTACTTGTGTTGTTTGGTATTGTGTTGTTTTGTACTGTGTTGTTTGGTACTTGTGTTGTTTGGTATTGTGTTGTTTTGTACGGTGTTGTTTTGTACTTGTGTTGTTTGGTACTGTTGTTTTATATTGTGTTGTTTGGTACTGTGTTGTTTGGTACTGTGTTGTTTGGTACGGTGTTGTTTTGTATGGTGTTGTTTGGTATTGTTTTGTACTGTGTTGTTTGGTATTGTTTTGTATTGTGTTCTTTGGTATTGTGTTGTTTTGTATGGTGTTGTTTTGTATTGTGTTGTTTGGTACTGTGTTGTTTTGTACTGTGTTGTTTTGTATTGTGTTGTTTTGTATTGTGTTGTTTGGTATTGTGTTGTTTGGTACGGTGTTGTTTTGTACTGTGTTGTTTTGTACGGTGTTGTTTTGTACTTGTGTTGTTTGGTATTGTGTTGTTTTGTACTGTGTTGTTTTGTACTGTGTTGTTTTGTATTGTGTTGTTTTGTATTGTGTTGTTTGGTATTGTGTTGTTTGGTACGGTGTTGTTTTGTACGGTGTTGTTTTGTACTTGTGTTGTTTTGTACTTGTGTTGTTTGGTATTGTGTTGTTTTGTATTGTGTTGTTTTGTATTGTGTTGTTTTGTACTAAGTTGTTTTGTACTGTGTTGTTTTGTATGGTGTTGTTTTGTACTTGTGTTGTTTTATATTGTGCTGTTTTGTATTGTGTTGTTTTGTACGGTGTTATTGTGTTGTTTTGTATGGTGTTGTTTTGTACTTGTGTTGTTTTGTATTGTGTTGTTTTATATTGTGTTGTTTTGTATTGTGTTGTTTTGTACGGTGTTGTTTTGTACTAAGTTGTTTTGTACTGTGTTGTTCCATAAGAGAACTACTGTTAGTGCAGATTCAAATCTCTTGTGGATAGTTGGGTTGGGTCCACCTTCTTTCTATCCTGATTCTGTACCCATAAAACATCGCCCCCTATTGGCCAACCCCAAATGAACACTTTAAAAAGCTAAAATGACCATTGGGGTACAGTATATAAGGCAACATCTGAGGGACCAGTGACTGTCTGACCAGGAACAGGCTGTCTTACCGTAGTGAGTTAGGTTATAGGACTACATCATGATGGATTGTAGCAGTCTACATTCTTCCCAACTGGAAAATACTGCGTACACACATCCATACCCACACATGTAGTCAGAGCCGGCCCTAGCCTTTTGGGGGCCCTAAGTGAAATTTAGCTGAGAGTGTCCTTTTAGGGAGGGGTGGAGACTTGGCTAGTCGCCTTAGCATTTTTTCTCAATACACCTACCCACAGACCCTAATGGAGCATTGATGCAAGATATGAGTTTTCTGGGTTTCTGAGATTAGTTAGAATGTGTTTACCAGCAGCAGGGTCAGTCTGTCTGTCTGTCTGTCTGCCTCAAGCCTCATCAGTCTTCCAGAGCCACCATGCCTTTCACTGGATCCTTCACCCTCATCTAGAGAGTGACGGGGAGAGGAGGGGGAGGGGGGGGGGAGAGAGAGAGAGTGAGAGAGAGAAAGAGAGAGAGCAAGAGAGAGAGAGCGAGAGAAAGAGAGGAGAGAGGTGGGGGAGAGGAAGAGACACAGAGAGAGAGGGGGAGAGAAAGAGAGAGAGACACAGAGAGAAAGAGAGACAGAGAGAGAGAGGGGGAGAGAAAGAGACAGAGATAGAGGGTGAGAGAAAGAGAGAGAGAGAAAGAAGGGGAGCGAAAGCGAGAGAGAGGGGGAGAGAGGGGGAGAAACAGAGAGAGAGAGAGAGAGAGAGAGGGGGAGAGAGAGGGGGAGGGAAAGAGCGAGAGAGAGGGACGGGGGAGAGAGAAAGAGAGAGAGAGAAAGAGAGAGGGGGAGAGAGAGGGGGAGAGAAAGAGAGAGAGAGACGGGGGAGAGAGAAAGAGGGAGAGAGAAAAAGAGAGAGAGAGAGAGGAATGCATGAGGAACTGTTACATCACTGACCTGTGAGTACTTAGTGGAGCACACACACACACACACACACACACACACACACACACACACACACACACACACACACACACACACACACACACACACGCACACACACACACACACACACACACATACACACACACATACACACACACACACACACACACGCACACACACGCACACGAAGGCCTGAATGGCCCTGCTTGTGCTTTGCTGCATCTTTTGTGTCTCTCTCAGATGGCTGGTTACATATTTCAGTCTGTTATTCAGATGTGAGATGATTAACCCTTCACGTACTGTAAGTACTGTTAACCCAGTTTAATGTTAACCCAGTTTAATGTTAACCCAGTTTAATGTTAACCCCAGTTTAATATTAACCTAGTTTAATGTTAACCCAGTTTAATGTTCACCCAGTTTAATGTTCACCCAGTTTAATGTTAACCCAGTTTAATGTTAACCCAGTTTAATGCTAACCCAGTTTAATGTTAACCCAGTTTAATGCTAACCCAGTTTAATGTTAACCCAGTTTAATGTTAACTCAGTTTAATGTTAACCCAGTTTTAATGTTAACTGAGTTTAATGTTAACTGAGTTTAATGTTAATCCAGTTTAATGTTAACCCAGTTTAATGTTAAACCAGTTTAATGTTAACCCAGTTTAATGTTGACCCAGTTTAATGTTAACCCAGTTTAATGTTAACTCAGTTTAATGTTAACCCAGTTTAATGTTAACTGAGTTTAATGTTAACCCAGTTTAATGTTAATCCAGTTTAATGTTAACCAGTTTAATGTTAACCCAGTTTAATGTTAACCCAGTTTAATGTTAACCCAGTTTAATATTAACCCAGTTTAATGTTAACCCAGTTTAATGTTAACCCAGTTTAATGTTAACTCAGTTTAATGTTAACTCCGTTTAATGTTAACTCAGTTTAATGTTAATCCAGTTTAATGTTAACTCAGTTTAATGTTAACCCAGTTTAATGTTAACTCAGTTTAATGTTAACTCAGTTTAATGTTAATCCAGTTTAATGTTAACTCAGTTTAATGTTAACCCAGTTTAATGTTAACCGACTTAAACCCTCATAGTATCGATTAGACACACTAGAAACTCACAACTGTATACAGATGCCATATCTTAATTTGAGACAGTTTGCTACAGCAGGAAAATAATCCTGCAGCAACAAGAAATGTGAACTGTTATGTGGATTATAGTCGGTGGAAATAGTTTTGTAGGGGTTGGTGACTTTTCATTAGGGCAAATCAAGTCTGAAATATTGAAGTTGAAATTACAAACTTTAGAAGCCTTTTTTAAAACCGTGAATACACAAAGTGTGCACTTCCTTCAGAATAATTCCTGCAACAACAGGATGATCAAATTAAGATATGGCACTTGTAGATAAAACCCATATTTTCCAGTCCACAGGTTTCACATAGAAACAACTACAGGGGTCTCCTCCCCTCCTCTCCTCTCCTCTCCTCTCCTCTCCTCTCCTCTCCTCTCCTCTCCT
>NC_034202.2:40859126-40871626 GCF_002021735.2 Oncorhynchus kisutch | reverse complement strand
ATGGATGGAGAGAGAGAGAGAGAGGGATGGTAGGATGGAGAGAAAGAGAGAGAAGGATGGATGGAGAGAGAGAGAGGGATGGATGGATGGAGAGAAAGAGAGAGAAGGATGGATGGAGAGAGAGAGAGAGAGAGAGAGAGAGAGAGAGAGAGAGAGAGAGAGAGAGAGAGAGAGAGAGACAGAAGGAGCAAATGTCAAATTGGCTTTCACCAAATTACCGTACGACTGACCATGTATTCACCCTGCGCATCAAAGAAACAAACCAAAACAAAGTCTTTTCACGCTTTGTTGATATAAAAAAAAGCTTTGGACTCAATTTGGCCTGAAGGTCTGCTATACAAATAGATGGAAAGTGGTATTGGGGGAATAACATACTTCATTATAAAATCCATGTACACAAACAATAAGTGTGCGGTTAAAATTGGCAAAAAACACATTTCTTTCCACAGGGCCGTGGTGTGAGACAGGGATGCAGGATAAGCCCTACCCTCTTCAACATATACAGTGCCTTGCGAAAGTCTTCGGCCCCCTTGAACTTTGCGACCTTTTGCCACATTTCAGGCTTCAAACAAAAAGATATAAAACTGTATTTTTTTGTGAAGAATCAACAACAAGTGGGATACAATCATGAAGTGGAACGACATTTATTGGATATTTCAAACTTTTTTAACAAATCAAAAACTGAAAAATTGGGCGTGCAAAATTATTCAGCCCCCTTAAGTTAATACTTTGTAGCGCCACCTTTTGCTGCGATTACAGCTGTAAGTCGCTTGGGGTATGTCTCTATCAGTTTTGCACATCGAGAGACTGAAATATTTTCCCATTCCTCCTTGCAAAACAGCTCCAGCTCAGTGAGGTTGGATGTGTCGGCGCCAACAGAGACGGCCGCCTCGCGTTCCTAGGAAACTATGCAGTTTTTTGTTTTTTTTACGTGTTATTTCTTACATTAGTACCCCAGGTCATCTTAGGTTTCATTACATACAGTCGAGAAGAACTACTGAATATAAGATCAGCGTCAACTCACCATCAGTACGACCAAGAATATGGTTTTCGCGACGCGGATCCTGTGTTCTGCCTTACAAACAGGACAACGGAGTGGATTCCATGCAGCGACCCAAAAAAACTACTCCGAAAAAGAGGGAAACGAGGCGGTCTTCTGGTCAGACTCCGGAGACGGGCACACCGTGCACCACTCCCTAGCATTCTTCTTGCCAATGTCCAGTCTCTTGACAACAAGGTTGATGAAATCCGAGCAAGGGTAGCATTCCAGAGGGACATCAGAGACTGCAACGTTCTTTGCTTCACGGAAACATGGCTCACTGGAGAGACGCTATCCGAGGCGGTGCAGCCAACGGGTTTCACCACGCATTGCGCCGACAGAAACAAACATCTTTCTGGTAAGAAGAGCGGCGGGGGCGTATGCCTTATGGCTAACGTGACATGGTGTGATGAAAGAAACATACAGGAACTCAAATCCTTCTGTTCACCTGATTAAGAATTCCTCACAATCAAATGTAGACCGCATTATCTACCAAGAGAATTCTCTTCGATTATAATCACAGCCGTATATATCCCCCCCCAAGCAGACACATCGATGGCTCTGAACGAACTTTATTTAACTCTCTGCAAACTGGAAACGATTTATCCGGAGGCTGCATTCATTGTAGCTGGGGATTTTATAAATTTTCTAAATTTTATCAGCATATCGATTGCGCAACCAGGGGTGGAAAGACCTTGGATCATTGTTACTCTAACTTCCGCGACGCATATAAGGCCCTGCCCCGCCCCCCTTTCGGAAAAGCTGACCACGACTCCATTTTGTTGATCCCTGCCTACAGACAGAAACTAAAACAAGAGGCTCCCACGCTGAGGTCTGTCCAACGCTGGTCCGACCAAGCTGACTCCACACTCCAAGACTGCTTCAATCACGTGGACTGGGACATGTTTCGTATTGCGTCAGATAACAATATTGACGAATACGCTGATTCGGTGTGCGAGTTCATTAGAACGTGAGTTGAAGATGTCGTTCCCATAGCAACGATTAAAACATTCCCTAACCAGAAACCGTGGATTGATGGCAGCATTCGTGTGGAACTGAAAGCGCAAACCACTGCTTTTAATCAGGGCAAGGTGTCTGGTAACATGACCGAATACAAACAGGGCAGCTATTCCCTCCGCAAGGCTATCAAACAAGCTAAGCGTCAGTACAGAGACAAAGTAGAATCTCAATTCAACGGCTCAGACACAAGAGGTATGTGGCAGGGTCTACAGTCAATCACGGACTACAGGAAGAAATCCAGCCCAGTCACGGACCAGGATGTCTTGCTCCCAGGCAGACTAAATAACTTTTTTGCCCGCTTTGAGGACAATACAGTGCCACTGACACGGCCTGCAACGAAAACATGCGGTCTCTCCTTCACTGCAGCCGAGGTGAGTAAGACATTTAAAAGTGTTAACCCTCGCAAGGCTGCAGGCCCAGACGGCATCCCCAGCCGCGCCCTCAGAGCATGCGCAGACTAGCTGGCCGGTGTGTTTACGGACATATTCAATCAATCCCTATACCAGTCTGCTGTTCCCACATGCTTCAAGAGGGCCACCATTGTTCCTGTTCCCAAGAAAGCTAAGGTAACTGAGCTAAACGACTACCGCCCCGTAGCACTCACATCCGTCATCATGAAGTGCTTTGAGAGACTAGTCAAGGACCATATCACCTCCACCCTACCTGACACCCTAGACCCACTCCAATTTGCTTACCGCCCAAATAGGTCCACAGACGATGCAATCTCAACCACACTGCACACTGCCCTAACCCATCTGGACAAGAGGAATACCTATGTGAGAATGCTGTTCATCGACTACAGCTCAGCATTCAACACCATAGTACCCTCCAAGCTCGTCATCAAGCTCGAGACCCTGGGTCTCGACCCCGCCCTGTGCAACTGGGTACTGGACTTCCTGACGGGCCGCCCCCAGGTGGTGAGGGTAGGCAACAACATCTCCTCCCCGCTGATCCTCAACACTGGGGCCCCACAAGGGTGCGTTCTGAGCCCTCTCCTGTACTCCCTGTTCACCCACGACTGCGTGGCCACGCACGCCTCCAACTCAATCATCAAGTTTGCGGACGACACAAAAGTGGTAGGCTTGATTACCAACAACGACGAGACGGCCTACAGGGAGGAGGTGAGGGCCCTCGGAGTGTGGTGTCAGGAAAATAACCTCACACTCAACGTCAACAAAACTAAGGAGATGATTGTGGACTTCAGGAAACAGCAGAGGGAACACCCCCCTATCCACATCGATGGAACAGTAGTGGAGAGGGTAGCAAGTTTTAAGTTCCTCGGCATACACATCACAGACAAACTGAATTGGTCCACTCACACAGACAGCATCGCGAAGAAGGCGCAGCAGCGCCTCTTCAACCTCAGCAGGCTGAAGAAATTCGGCGTGTCACCAAAAGCACTCACAAACTTTTACAGATGCACAATCGAGAGCATCCTGGCGGGCTGTATCACCGCCTGGTACGGCAACTGCTCCGCCCACAACCGTAAGGCTCTCCAGAGGGTAGTGAGGTCTGCACAACGCATCACCGGGGGCAAACTACCTGCCCTCCAGGACACCTACACCACCCGATGCTACAGGAAGGCCATAAAGATCATCAAGGACATCAACCACCCGAGCCACTGCCTGTTCACCCCGCTATCATCCAGAAGGCGAGGTCAGTACAGGTGCATCAAAGCTGGGACCGAGAGACTGAAAAACAGCTTCTATCTCAAGGCCATCAGACTGTTAAACAGCCACCACTAACATTGAGTGGCTGCTGCCAACACACTGACACTGACACTGACTCAACTCCAGCCACTTTAATAATGGGAATTGATGGGAAATGATGTAAATATATCACTAGCCACTTTAAACAATGCTACCTTATATAATGTTACTTACCCTACATTATTAATCTCATATGCATACGTATATACTGTACTCTATATCATCGACTGCATCCTTATGTAATACATGTATCACTAGCCACTTTAACTATGCCACTTTGTTTACATACTCATCTCATATGTATATACTGTACTCGATACCATCTACTGTATCTTGCCTATGCTGCTCTGTACCATCACTCATTCATATATCCTTATGTACATATTCTTTATCCCCTTACACTGTGTATAAGACAGTAGTTTTGGAATTGTTAGTTAGATTACTTGTTGGTTATTACTGCATTGTCGGAACTAGAAGCACAAGCATTTCGCTACACTCGCATTAACATCTGCTAACCATGTGTATGTGACAAATAAAATTTGAATTTGATTTGATTTGGAGGGAGGGAGGGAGGGAGAGAAAGAGGGAGAGAAAGAGGGAGAGAGGGAGGGAGGGAGATAGAGAGGGAGGATAAAGGGAATAGAGATGTACTGTATAGTGTTGCAATTCCCACCAGGTGGGTTAACCATACCGGTGTGAAATGTATGGCACTTTCCTTTCACGCCAGAGCTTAGTGTTCGCTTCCCTGCCCTGCTGTTTGCTACAAAAATGTTGTCCATTCAGCATACAATCAATTATTTCAACTTCTGTGCGTATCATGTAGTGCAGCATTTCCCAAACTCGGTCCCCCCATGGGGGCACATTTAGTTTTTTGCCCTAGCACGACACAGCTGATTCTAGTAATCAAAGCTTGACGATGAGTTTATTAGTGTCGTGCTAGGAAGAAAAAACAAAACGTTCACCCTGAGGAGAAGGGCCCAGGACCCAGGGGAGAAGGGCCCAGGACCCAGGGGAGAAGGGCCCAGGACCCAGGGGAGAAGGGCCCAGGACCCAGGGGAGAAGGGCCCAGGACCCAGGGGAGAAGGGCCCATGACCCAGGGGAGAAGGGCCCAGGACCCAGGGGAGAAGGGCCCATGACCCAGGGGAGAAGGGCCCAGGACCCAGGGGAGAAGGGCCCAGGACCCAGGGGAGAAGGGCCCAGGACCCAGGGGAGAAGGGCCCAGGACCCAGGGGAGAAGGGCCCATGACCCAGGGGAGAAGGGCCCATGACCCAGGGGAGAAGGGTCCATGACCCAGGGGAGAAGGGCCCAGGACCCAGGGGAGAAGGGCCCATGACCCAGGGGAGAAGGGCCCATGACCCAGGGGAGAAGGGCCCATGACCCAGGGGAGAAGGGCCCATGACCCAGGGGAGAAGGGTCCATGACCCAGGGGAGAAGGGCCCAGGACCCAGTGGAGAAGGGCCCATGACCCAGGGGAGAAGGGCCCATGACCCAGGGGAGAAGGGCCCATGACCCAGGGGAGAAGGGCCCAGGACCCAGGGGAGAAGGGCCCAGGACCCAGGGGAGAAGGGCCCAGGACCCAGGGGAGAAGGGCCCAGGACCCAGGGGAGAAGGGCCCATGACCCAGGGGAGAAGGGCCCAGGACCCAGGGGAGAAGGGCCCAGGACCCAGGGGAGAAGGGCCCAGGACCCAGGGGAGAAGGGCCCAGGACCCAGGGGAGAAGGGCCCATGACCCAGGGGAGAAGGGCCCAGGACCCAGGGGAGAAGGGCCCATGACCCAGGGGAGAAGGGCCCAGGACCCAGGGGAGAAGGGCCCATGACCCAGGGGAGAAGGGCCCATGACCCAGGGGAGAAGGGCCCAGGACCCAGGGGAGAAGTGCCCATGACCCAGGGGAGAAGGGCCCATGACCCAGGGGAGAAGGGCCCATGACCCAGGGGAGAAGGGCCCAGGACCCAGGGGAGAAGGGCCCATGACCCAGGGGAGAAGGGCCCATGACCCAGGGGAGAAGGGCCCATGACCCAGGGGAGAAGGGCCCAGGACCCAGGGGAGAAGGGCCCAGGACCCAGGGGAGAAGGGCCCAGGACCCAGGGGAGAAGGGCCCAGGAACCTGAGGAGAAGGGCCCAGGACCAAGGGGAGAAGGGCCCATGACCAAGGGGAGAAGGGCCCATGACCAAGGGGAGAAGGGCCCAGGACCCTGAGGAGAAGGGCCCAGGACCCAGGGGAGAAGGGCTCAGGACCCTGAGGAGAAGGGCCCAGGACCAAGGGGAGAAGGGCCCAGGACCCAGGGGAGAAGGGCTCCTGGGGTAGTGAACCAGGAACAAGGGAGTGCCGAGACAAATCCATGTACTGAATCATCAAGGGGGAGTCTTCTATACAAATCATTACTGTTTACCTTGGTATCCACCTGACTGTGGTGTGTCTGACTGTTTACCTTGATATCCACCTGACTGTGGTGTGTCTGACTATTTACCTTGGTATCCACCTGACTGTGTGTGTGACTGTTTACCTTGGTATCCACCTGACTGTGGTGTGACTGTTTACCTTGGTATCCACCTGACTGTGGTGTGTGTGTCTGACTGTTTACCTTGCTATCCACCTGATTGCTGACTGTGGTGTGTGTGACTGTTTACCTTGGTATCCACCTGACTGTGGTGTGTGTGACTGTTTACCTTGGTATCCAGCTGGCTGTGGTGTCTCTGACTGTTTACCTTGGTATCCACCTGACTGTGGTGTGTGACTGTTTACCTTGGTAGCCACCTGACTGTGGTGTGTGACTGTTTACCTTGGTATCCACCTGACTGTGTGTGTGACTGTTTACCTTGGTATCCACCAGACTGTGGTGTGTGTGACTGTTTACCTTGGTATCCAGCTGGCTGTGGTGTCTCTGACTGTTTACCTTGGTATCCACCTGACTGTGGTGTGTGTGACTGTTTACCTTGGTATCCACCTGGCTGTGGTGTGTGACTGTTTACCTTGGTATCCACCTGGCTGTGGTGTGTGACTGTTTACCTTGGTATCCACCTGATTGATGACTGTGGTTTGTGTGACTGTTTACCTTGCTATCCACCTGATTGCTGACTGTGGTGTGTGTGACTATTTACCTTGGTATCCACCTGGCTGTGGTGTGTGTGACTGTTTACCTTGGTATCCACCTGACTGTGGTGTGTGTGACTGTTTACCTTGGTATCCACCTGGCTGTGGTGTGTGACTGTTTACCTTGGTATCCACCTGGCTGTGGTGTGTGACTGTTTACCTTGGTATCCACCTGATTGATGACTGTGGTTTGTGTGACTGTTTACCTTGCTATCCACCTGATTGCTGACTGTGGTGTGTGTGACTATTTACCTTGGTATCCACCTGGCTGTGGTGTGTGTGACTGTTTACCTTGGTATCCACCTGACTGTGGTGTGTGTGTCTGACTGTTTACCTTGCTATCCACCTGATTGCTGACTGTGGTGTGTGTGACTGTTTACCTTGGTATCCACCTGACTGTGGTGTGTGTGACTGTTTACCTTGGTATCCAGCTGGCTGTGGTGTCTCTGACTGTTTACCTTGGTATCCACCTGACTGTGGTGTGTGACTGTTTACCTTGGTAGCCACCTGACTGTGGTGTGTGACTGTTTACCTTGGTATCCACCTGACTGTGTGTGTGACTGTTTACCTTGGTATCCACCAGACTGTGGTGTGTGTGACTGTTTACCTTGGTATCCAGCTGGCTGTGGTGTCTCTGACTGTTTACCTTGGTATCCACCTGACTGTGGTGTGTGTGACTGTTTACCTTGGTATCCACCTGGCTGTGGTGTGTGACTGTTTACCTTGGTATCCACCTGGCTGTGGTGTGTGACTGTTTACCTTGGTATCCACCTGATTGATGACTGTGGTTTGTGTGACTGTTTACCTTGCTATCCACCTGATTGCTGACTGTGGTGTGTGTGACTATTTACCTTGGTATCCACCTGGCTGTGGTGTGTGTGACTGTTTACCTTGGTATCCACCTGACTGTGGTGTGTGTGACTGTTTACCTTGGTATCCACCTGGCTGTGGTGTGTGACTGTTTACCTTGGTATCCACCTGGCTGTGGTGTGTGACTGTTTACCTTGGTATCCACCTGATTGATGACTGTGGTTTGTGTGACTGTTTACCTTGCTATCCACCTGATTGCTGACTGTGGTGTGTGTGACTATTTACCTTGGTATCCACCTGGCTGTGGTGTGTGTGACTGTTTACCTTGGTATCCACCTGACTGTGGTGTGTGTGTCTGACTGTTTACCTTGCTATCCACCTGATTGCTGACTGTGGTGTGTGTGACTGTTTACCTTGGTATCCACCTGACTGTGGTGTGTGTGACTGTTTACCTTGGTATCCAGCTGGCTGTGGTGTCTCTGACTGTTTACCTTGGTATCCACCTGACTGTGGTGTGTGACTGTTTACCTTGGTAGCCACCTGACTGTGGTGTGTGACTGTTTACCTTGGTATCCACCTGACTGTGTGTGTGACTGTTTACCTTCGTATCCACCAGACTGTGGTGTGTGTGACTGTTTACCTTGGTATCCAGCTGGCTGTGGTGTCTCTGACTGTTTACCTTGGTATCCACCTGACTGTGGTGTGTGTGACTGTTTACCTTGGTATCCACCTGGCTGTGGTGTGTGACTGTTTACCTTGGTATCCACCTGGCTGTGGTGTGTGACTGTTTACCTTGGTATCCACCTGATTGATGACTGTGGTTTGTGTGACTGTTTACCTTGCTATCCACCTGATTGCTGACTGTGGTGTGTGTGACTATTTACCTTGGTATCCACCTGGCTGTGGTGTGTGACTGTTTACCTTGGTATCCACCTGGCTGTGGTGTCTCTGACTGTTTACCTTGGTATCCAGCTGGCTGTGGTGTGTGAGTGACTGTTTACCTTGGTATCCAGCTGGCTGTGGTGTGTGTGTGACTGTTTACCTTGGTATCCACCTGGCTGTGGTGTGTGTGTGACTGTTTACCTTGCTATCCACCTGACTGTGGTGTCTCTGACTGTTTACCTTGGTATCCACCTGATTGCTGACTGTGGTGTGTGTGACTGTTTACCTTGTTATCCAGCTGGCTGTGGTGTCTCTGACTGTTTACCTTGGTATCCACCTGACTGCGGTGTGTGACTGTTTACCTTGGTATCCACCTGATTGCTGACTGTGGTGTGTGTGACTGTTTACCTTGTTATCCAGCTGGCTGTGGTGTCTCTGACTGTTTACCTTGGTATCCACCTGACTGCGGTGTGTGACTGTTTACCTTGGTATCCACCTGACTGTGGTGTGTGTGACTGTTTACCTTGGTATCCAGCTGGCTGTGGTGTCTCTGACTGTTTACCTTGGTATCCACCTGGCTGTGGTGTGTGACTGTTTACCTTGGTATCCACCTGATTGCTGACTGTGGTGTGTGTGACTGTTTACCTTGCTATCCACCTGATTGCTGACTGTGGTGTGTGTGACTGTTTACCTTGGTATCCACCTGGCTGTGGTGTCTCTGACTGTTTACCTTGGTATCCAGCTGGCTGTGGTGTGTGAGTGACTGTTTACCTTGGTATCCAGCTGGCTGTGGTGTGTGTGTGACTGTTTACCTTGGTATCCACCTGGCTGTGGTGTGTGTGTGACTGTTTACCTTGGTATCCACCTGACTGTGGTGTCTCTGACTGTTTACCTTGGTATCCACCTGATTGCTGACTGTGGTGTGTGTGACTGTTTACCTTGGTATCCACCTGGCTGTGGTGTGTGTGACTGTTTACCTTGGTATCCACCTGGCTGTGGTGTCTCTGACTGTTTACCTTGGTATCCACCTGGCTGTGGTGTCTCTGACTGTTTACCTTGGTATCCACCTGGCTGTGGTGTGTGTGACTGTTTACCTTGGTATCCAGCTGGCTGTGGTGTGTGAGTGACTGTTTACCTTGGTATCCACCTGGCTGTGGTGTGTGTGTGACTGTTTACCTTGCTATCCACCTGACTGTGGTGTCTCTGACTGTTTACCTTGGTATCCACCTGATTGCTGACTGTGGTGTGTGTGACTGTTTACCTTGGTATCCACCTGGCTGTGGTGTGTGTGACTGTTTACCTTGGTATCCACCTGGCTGTGGTGTGTGACTGTTTACCTTGGTATCCACCTGGCTGTCGTGTGTGTGACTGTTTACCTTGGTATCCACCTGGCTGTGGTGTGTGTGACTGTTTACCTTGGTATCCACCTGACTGTGTGTGTGACTGTTTACCTTGGTATCCACCTGACTTTGGTGTGTGTGACTGTTTACCTTGGTATCCAGCTGACTGCGGTGTCTCTGACTGTTTACCTTGGTATCCACCTGACTGTGTGTGTGACTGTTTACATTGGTATCCACCTGACTGTGGTGTGTGTGACTGTTTACCTTGGTATCCACCTGACTGTGGAGTGTGTGACTGTTTACCTTACTATCCAGCTGGCTGTGGTGTGTGTCTGACTGTTTACCTTGGTATCCACCTGACTGTGGAGTGTGTGACTGTTTACCTTGGTATCCACCTGACTGTGGTGTGTGTCACTGTTTACCTTGGTATCCACCTGATTGCTGACTGTGGTGTGTGTGACTGTTTACCTTGCTATCCACCTGATTGCTGACTGTGGTGTGTGTGACTGTTTACCTTGGTATCCACCTGGCTGTGGTGTCTCTGACTGTTTACCTTGGTATCCAGCTGGCTGTGGTGTGTGAGTGACTGTTTACCTTGGTATCCAGCTGGCTGTGGTGTGTGTGTGACTGTTTACCTTGGTATCCACCTGGCTGTGGTGTGTGTGTGACTGTTTACCTTGGTATCCACCTGACTGTGGTGTCTCTGACTGTTTACCTTGGTATCCACCTGATTGCTGACTGTGGTGTGTGTGACTGTTTACCTTGGTATCCACCTGGCTGTGGTGTGTGTGACTGTTTACCTTGGTATCCACCTGGCTGTGGTGTCTCTGACTGTTTACCTTGGTATCCACCTGGCTGTGGTGTCTCTGACTGTTTACCTTGGTATCCACCTGGCTGTGGTGTGTGTGACTGTTTACCTTGGTATCCAGCTGGCTGTGGTGTGTGAGTGACTGTTTACCTTGGTATCCACCTGGCTGTGGTGTGTGTGTGACTGTTTACCTTGGTATCCACCTGACTTTGGTGTGTGTGACTGTTTACCTTGGTATCCAGCTGACTGCGGTGTCTCTGACTGTTTACCTTGGTATCCACCTGACTGTGTGTGTGACTGTTTACATTGGTATCCACCTGACTGTGGTGTGTGTGACTGTTTACCTTGGTATCCACCTGACTGTGGAGTGTGTGACTGTTTACCTTACTATCCAGCTGGCTGTGGTGTGTGTCTGACTGTTTACCTTGGTATCCACCTGACTGTGGAGTGTGTGACTGTTTACCTTGGTATCCACCTGACTGTGGTGTGTGTCACTGTATACCTTGGTATCCACCTGACTGTGTGTGTGACTGTTTACCTTGGTATCCACCTGACTGTGGTGTGTGTGACTGTTTACCTTGGTATCCAGCTGGCTGTGGTGTCTCTGACTGTTTACCTTGGTATCCACCTGGCTTTGGTGTGTGACTGTTTACCTTGGTATCCACCTGATTGCTGACTGTGGTGTGTGTGACTGTTTACCTTGCTATCCACCTGATTGCTGACTGTGGTGTGTGTGACTGTTTACCTTGGTATCCACCTGACTGTGGTGTGTGTGACTGTTTACCTTGGTATCCAGCTGTCTGTGGTGTCTCTGACTGTTTACCTTGGTATCCACCTGGCTGTGGTGTGTGTGACTGTTTACCTTGGTATCCACCTGGCTGTGGTGTGTGACTGTTTACCTTGGTATCCACCTGGCTGTGGTGTGTGTGACTGTTTACCTTGGTATCCACCTGACTGTGTGTGTGACTGTTTACCTTGGTATCCACCTGGCTGTGGTGTGTGTGACTGTTTACCTTGGTATCCACCTGACTGTGTGTGTGACTGTTTACCTTGGTATCCACCTGACTTTGGTGTGTGTGACTGTTTACCTTGGTATCCAGCTGACTGCGGTGTCTCTGACTGTTTACCTTGGTATCCACCTGACTGTGTGTGTGACTGTTTACATTGGTATCCACCTGACTGTGGTGTGTGTGACTGTTTACCTTGGTATCCACCTGACTGTGGAGTGTGTGACTGTTTACCTTGGTATCCACCTGACTGTGGTGTGTGTCACTGTTTACCTTGGTATCCACCTGACTGTGTGTGTGACTGTTTACCTTGGTATCCACCTGACTGTGGTGTGTGTGACTGTTTACCTTGGTATCCAGCTGGGTGTGGTGTCTCTGACTGTTTACCTTGGTATCCACCTGGCTTTGGTGTGTGACTGTTTACCTTGGTATCCACCTGGCTTTGGTGTGTGACTGTTTACCTTGGTATCCACCTGATTGCTGACTGTGGTGTGTGTGACTGTTTACCTTGCTATCCAACTGATTGCTGACTGTGGTGTGTGTGACTGTTTACCTTGGTATCCACCTGACTGTGGTGTGTGTGACTGTTTACCTTGGTATCCAGCTGTCTGTGGTGTCTCTGACTGTTTACCTTGGTATCCACCTGGCTGTGGTGTGTGTGACTGTTTACCTTGGTATCCACCTGGCTGTGGTGTGTGACTGTTTACCTTGGTATCCACCTGGCTGTGGTGTCTCTGACTGTTTACCTTGGTATCCAGCTGGCTGTGGTGTGTGTGTGACAGTTTACCTTG
>NC_034202.2:40819126-40846626 GCF_002021735.2 Oncorhynchus kisutch | reverse complement strand
AGCTGACCCACCTGGTACTAAAGGGGGAGATGTTGTGTTATTACAGCTGACCCACCTGGTACCGGGGGTAGATGTTGTGTTAGTACAGCTGACCCACCTGGTACTAAAGGGGGAGATGTTGTGTTAGTACAGCTGACCCACCTTGTACTAAAGGGGGAGATGTTGTGTTAGTACAGCTGACCCACCTGGTACTAAAGGGGGAGATGTTCTGTTATTACAGCTGACCCACCTGGTACTAAAGGGGGAGATGTTGTGTTAGTACAGCTGACCCACCTGGTACTAAAGGGGGAGATGTTGTGTTATTACAGCTGACCCACCTGGTACTAAAGGGGGAGATGTTATTATCAAAGACTATGTTCTCAGTGATTTATGCTCAAGATTCAATCAAAGGTCAATTATAGACAATGCACTTTTTAAAGACAATTTTCCCAATGCTTGAGGAGATCGTATTGTACCTGTAGAGGTCGGCTCTTTGGTACTTTATTTTTAAAAGTCAAGTCGACAACATGCATTCGTTAGGGACGGGATTAAATCTGATTGCAGAATTGGGAAATGCTTAATTTAAAGGTAATTTCAGATTGAGCCGACAGATGCTGTGTTTACAGTGAGTTTTTCAAAATTGGGTTTGTTTTCGAATTCTATGTGGATCTGTGTAATCTGAGGGAAATAAACGTCCTCTCATTTTCAACTGCGTTTATTTTCAGCAAACTTAACATGTGTAAATATTTGTATGAAGATAAGATTCTTTTTGCTAGTCCTGTCTGGTCCGGCAACGGTGGGTTTGTGCCCATAGGCGACGTTGTTACCAGTGATGTCTGGTGAGGACCTGCCTTACAACAGGCCTACAAGCCCTCAGTCCAGCCTCTCTCAGCCTATTGCGGACAGTCTGAGCACTGATGGAGGGATTGGGCGTTCCTGGTGTAACTCAGGCAGTTGTTGTTGCCATCCTGTACCTGTCCCTCAGGTGTGATGTTCAGATGTACTGATCCCGTGCAGGTGTTGTCACAAGTGGTCTGCCACTGCGAGGACGATCAGCTGTCCATCCTGTCTCTCTGTAGCGCTGTCTTAGGAGTCTCACAGTACGGATATTGCAATTTATTGCCCTGGCCACATCTGCAGTCCTCATGTCTCCTTGCAACATACCTAAGGCACGCTCACTCAGATGAAAAGGGACCCTGGGCATCTTTCTTTTGGTGTTTTACAGAGTCAGTAGAAAGGCCTCTTTAGTGTCCTAAGTTTTCATAACTGGGACCTTAATTGCCTACCGTCTGTAAGCTGTTAGCGTCTTAACGACCGTTCCACAGGTGCATGTTCATTAATTGTTTATGGTTCATTGAACAAGTATGGGAAACAGTGTTTAAACCCTTTACAATGAAGATATGTGAAGTTATTTTGATTTTTTAGGAATTATCTTTGAAAGACAGGGTCCTGAAAAAGGGATGTTTCTCCAATCTGGTCATACATTTGGCTGGAGGTTAGGGAGTGCAGCTCAGTTTCCAACTCATTTTGTGGGCAGTGTGCACATAGCCTGTCTTCTCTTGAGAGCCAGGTCTGTCTACGGCGGCCTTTCTCAATAGCAAGGCTATGCTCCTTTCTAATTGGTATGTCACATTTTTTGTTCCCTTTGATGGCATAGAAGGCCTTCTTCTCTCAGCTTGTTCACAGCTTTGTGGAAGTTACCCGTAGCGCTGATGTTTAGGCCGAGGTATGTATAGTGTTTTGTGTGTTCTAGAGGAACAGTGTCTAGATGGAATTTGTATTTCTGGTCCTGGGAACGGGACCTTTTGTGGAACATTATTTTGGTCTTACTGAGATTTACTGTCAGGGCCCAGGTCTGTCAGGGCCCAGGTCTGTCAGGGCCCAGGTCTGTCAGGGCCCAGGTCTGTCAGGGCCCAGGTCTGACAAAATCTGTGCATTAGATCTAGGTGCTGCTGTAGGCCCTCCTTGGTTGGTGACAGAAGCATCAGATCATCAGCAAACAGTAGAAATTAGACTTCAGACTCTAGTAGGATGAGGCCGGGTGCTGCAGACTGTTCTAGTGCCCGCGCCAATTCGTTGATACAAATGTTGAAGAGGCTGGTGCTCAAGCTGCATCCCTGTCTCACCCCACGGCCATGTGGAAAGAATGTGGGTATTTTTTGCCAATTTGAACTGCACACTTTGTGTTTGTGTACATGATTTTATAATGTCATATGTTTTCCCCCCTACACCACTCTCTCTCTTTCACTCTTTCCCTCGACCCTCTCGCTCTCTACCCCCTCCCCCAATTCAATTCAATTCAAAAGGGGTTTTATTGGCATGAGAAACATATGTGAAATAGACAATAAACAAAAGTGAGAAGAAATAAATTGAATAACATAAACAATAAAATATTAGTAATTAACAGTAAAACCTCTCTCTCTATCCCTCTTTCTCTCAGTCCCTCTCTTCTCTTCCTTCTCTTTTTTAAAACCAATGTCTACTTCTCTACTTCTCTCTTCTCTCTCTTCTGTTCTCTCATAACTCCCCTCCCTTCTCCTCTTCCCTCTTCCCTCCACCTCCCGTCCTTTCCGTCCCCAATCCTTCCGCTGTGCAGTGTGTAAACACAGAACAATGGATCCTTTCATTTCCTAATCACCTCTAATCCATTGGAAAATACAGCACACACACACATTCACACACACACATGCACCCACACACACAGAAGCACCCACAGACACATGCACACACACACACAGAAGCACACACACTCAGAAGCACACACACACATGCACACACACGCAAGAGGGAAAAAGTAAGGAACTGGTCCGTCGGCATTAAAGACCAACAAAATTGTGATGAATAAAAAAGTACACCAGTTTAATTTAAGGACCAATTAATTGCCAGCATGCCATACAGATTGCAAAATAGTTGGGAAGAGATGTTCAATGTACCAATTCAATGGCACATGGTTTATGAACTGATACACAAAACGACGCCGGATTCCAAACGTTTTCTGCAAAGAGACAGAATCATTAGATCATTCATTTTCTTACTGTAAATATGTAGTTTGTTTTGGTACTGTAAATATGTAGTTTGTTTTGGTACTGTAAATATGTAGTTTGTTTTTGGATGCAGGTCCAGGAATGGTTGAAGAGGTGCAACATTTACCTGGAGATAACGCTACTGGGTGATCAGAAAAGTCATAGTCAATCGATCAATAATGAGATAATACTTTTAGCAAATAAATATACCTTTCCCTTACAATCTGTAGAAGATATGATAATGGAAAGGTTCAGAGCTTTATGAAACAACACAGCACAGTTAAAAATATATGGCAAAGTAGATTCAGAGATAGATGGGAGGGGTTGAGGGAGCTGAAGGACTGGATGGTGATCAGAGATAGATGGGAGGGGTTGAGGGAGCTGAAGGACTGGATGGTGATCAGAGATAGATGGGGAGGGGTTGAGGGAGCTGAAGGACTGGATGGTGATCAGAGATAGATGGGAGGGGTTGAGGGAGCTGAAGGATGGGACTGGATGGTGATCAGAGATAGATGGGAGGGGTTGAGGGAGCTGAAGGACTGGATGGTGTTAGGAGATAGATGGGGAGGGGTTGAGGGAGCTGAAGGACTGGATGGTGTTCAGAGATAGATGGGAGGGGTTGAGGGAGCTGAAGGACTGGATGGTGTTAGGAGATAGATGGGGAGGGGTTGAGGGAGCTGAAGGACTGGATGGTGTTCAGAGATAGATGGGAGGGGTTGAGGGAGCTGAAGGACTGGATGGTGTTAGGAGATAGATGGGGAGGGGTTGAGGGAGCTGAAGGATGGGACAGGACGGTGTTTAGAGATAGATGGGAGGGGTTGAGGGAGCTGAAGGATGGGACAGGACGGTGTTTAGAGATAGATGGGAGGGGTTGAGGGAGCTGAAGGATGGGACAGGACGGTGTTTAGAGATAGATGGGAGGGGTTGAGGGAGCTGAAGGATGGGACAGGACGGTGTTTAGAGATAGATGGGAGGGGTTGAGGGAGCTGAAGGATGGGACAGGACGGTGTTTAGAGATAGATGGGAGGGGTTGAGGGAGCTGAAGGATGGGACAGGACGGTGTTTAGAGATAGATGGGAGGGGTTGAGGGAGCTGAAGGATGGGACAGGACGGTGTTTAGAGATAGATGGGAGGGGTTGAGGGAGCTGAAGGATGGGACAGGACGGTGTTTAGAGATAGATGGGAGGGGTTGAGGGAGCTGAAGGATGGGACAGGACGGTGTTTAGAGATAGATGGGAGGGGTTGAGGGAGCTGAAGGATGGGACAGGACGGTGTTTAGAGATAGATGGGAGGGGTTGAGGGAGCTGAAGGATGGGACTGGACGGTGTTGATGGGAGGGGTTGAGGGAGCTGAAGGATGGGACTGGATGGTGTTGATGGGAGGGGTTGAATGGAGCTGAAGGACTGGATGGTGGTCAGAGATAGATGGGAGGGGTTGAGGGAGCTGAAGGACTGGATGGTGTTAGGAGATAGATGGGAGGGGTTGAGGGAGCTGAAGGACTGGATGGTGTTAGGAGATAGATGGGAGGGGTTGAGGGAGCTGAAGGACTGGATGGATGGTGTTGATGGGAGGGGTTGAGGGGAGCTGAAGGACTGGATGGTGTTCAGAGATAGATGGGAGGGGTTGAGGGGAGCTGAAGGACTGGATGGTGTTCAGAGATAGATGGGAGGGGTTGAGGGGAGCTGAAGGATGGGACTGGATGGTCTTCAGAGATAGATGGGAGGGGTTGAGGGAGCTGAAGGATGGGACTGGATGGTCTTCAGAGATAGATGGGAGGGGTTGAGGGAGCTGAAGGACGGGATGGTGTTCAGAGATAGATGGGAGGGGTTGAGGGAGCTGAAGGACTGGATGGTGTTCAGAGATAGATGGGAGGGGTTGAGGGGAGCTGAAGGACTGGATGGTGTTTAGAGATAGATGGGAGGGGTTGAGGGAGCTGAAGGATGGGACTGGATGGTGTTTAGAGATAGATGGGAGGGGTTGAGGGAGCTGAAGGACTGGATGGTGTTTAGAGATAGATGGGAGGGGTTGAGGGGAGCTGAAGGACTGGATGGTGTTTAGAGATAGATGGGAGGGGTTGAGGGGAGCTGAAGGACTGGATGGTGTTTAGAGATAGATGGGAGGGGTTGAGGGGAGCTGAAGGACTGGATGGTGTTTAGAGATAGATGGGAGGGGTTGAGGGAGCTGAAGGATGGGACTGGATGGTGTTGATGGGAGGGGTTGAGGGAGCTGAAGGATGGGACTGGATGGTGTTCAGAGATAGATGGGAGGGGTTGAGGGAGCTGAAGGATGGGACTGGATGGTGTTCAGAGATAGATGGGAGGGGTTGAGGGAGCTGAAGGATGGGACTGGATGGTGTTTAGAGATAGATGGGAGGGGTTGAGGGAGCTGAAGGATGGGACTGGATGGTTTTCAGAGATAGATGGGAGGGGTTGAGGGGAGATGAAGGATGGGACTGGATGGTGTTGAGGGGAGATGAAGGATGGTACTGGACGGTGATCAGAGATAGATGGGAGGGGTTGAGGGGAGCTGAAGGATGGGACTGGATGGTGATCAGAGATAGATGGGAGGGGTTGAGGGGAGCTGAAGGATGGGACTGGATGGTGATCAGAGATAGATGGGAGGGGTTGAGGGAGCTGAAGGATGGGACTGGATGGTGTTTAGAGATAGATGGGAGGGGTTGAGGGAGCTGAAGGATGGGACTGGACGGTGTTTAGAGATAGATGGGAGGGGTTGAGGGAGCTGAAGGACTGGATGGTGATCAGAGATAGATGGGAGGGGTTGAGGGAGCTGAAGGATGGGACTGGATGGTGATCAGAGATAGATGGGAGGGGTTGAGGGAGCTGAAGGATGGGACTGGATGGTGATCAGAGATAGATGGGAGGGGTTGAGGGAGCTGAAGGATGGGACTGGACGGTGTTTAGAGATAGATGGGAGGGGTTGAGGGAGCTGAAGGATGGGACTGGACGGTGTTTAGAGATAGATGGGAGGGGTTGAGGGAGCTGAAGGATGGGACTGGACGGTGTTTAGAGATAGATGGGAGGGGTTGAGGGAGCTGAAGGATGGGACTGGACGGTGTTTAGAGATAGATGGGAGGGGTTGAGGGAGCTGAAGGATGGGACTGGACGGTGTTTAGAGATAGATGGGAGGGGTTGAGGGAGCTGAAGGATGGGACTGGACGGTGTTTAGAGATAGATGGGAGGGGTTGAGGGAGCTGAAGGATGGGACTGGACGGTGTTTAGAGATAGATGGGAGGGGTTGAGGGAGCTGAAGGATGGGACTGGACGGTGTTTAGAGATAGATGGGAGGGGTTGAGGGAGCTGAAGGATGGGACTGGACGGTGTTTAGAGATAGATGGGAGGGGTTGAGGGAGCTGAAGGATGGGACTGGACGGTGTTTAGAGATAGATGGGAGGGGTTGAGGGAGCTGAAGGATGGGACTGGACGGTGTTTAGAGATAGATGGGAGGGGTTGAGGGAGCTGAAGGATGGGACTGGACGTTGTTTAGTGATAGATGGGAGGATTTGAGGGAGCTGAAGGATGGGACTGGACGGTGTTTAGAGATAGATGGGAGGGGTTGAGGGAGCTGAAGGATGGGACTGGACGGTGTTTAGAGATAGATGGGAGGGGTTGAGGGAGCTGAAGGATGGGACTGGACGGTGTTTAGAGATAGATGGGAGGGGTTGAGGGAGCTGAAGGATGGGACTGGACGGTGTTTAGAGATAGATGGGAGGGGTTGAGGGAGCTGAAGGATGGGACTGGACGGTGTTTAGAGATAGATGGGAGGGGTTGAGGGAGCTGAAGGATGGGACTGGACGGTGTTTAGAGATAGATGGGAGGGGTTGAGGGAGCTGAAGGATGGGACTGGACGGTGTTTAGAGATAGATGGGAGGGGTTGAGGGAGCTGAAGGATGGGACTGGACGGTGTTTAGAGATAGATGGGAGGGGTTGAGGGGAGCTGAAGGACGGGACTGGATGGTGATCAGAGATAGATGGGAGGGGTTGAGGGAGCTGAAGGATGGGACTGGATGGTGTTTAGAGATAGATGGGAGGGGTTGAGGGGAGCTGAAGGATGGGACTGGACGGTGTTTAGAGATAGATGGGAGGGGTTGAGGGAGCTGAAGGATGGGACTGGATGGTGTTTAGAGATAGATGGGAGGGGTTGAGGGGAGCTGAAGGACGGGACTGGATGGTGATCAGAGATAGATGGGAGGGGTTGAGGGAGCTGAAGGATGGGACTGGATGGTGTTTAGAGATAGATGGGAGGGGTTGAGGGAGCTGAAGGATGGGACTGGACGGTGTTTAGAGATAGATGGGAGGGGTTGAGGGAGCTGAAGGATGGGACTGGACGGTGTTTAGAGATAGATGGGAGGGGTTGAGGGAGCTGAAGGATGGGACTGGATGGTGTTTAGAGATAGATGGGAGGGGTTGAGGGGAGCTGAAGGACGGGACTGGATGGTGATCAGAGATAGATGGGAGGGGTTGAGGGAGCTGAAGGATGGGACTGGATGGTGTTTAGAGATAGATGGGAGGGGTTGAGGGGAGCTGAAGGATGGGACTGGATGGTTTTCAGAGATAGATGGGAGGGGTTGAGGGGAGATGAAGGATGGGACTGGATGGTGTTGAGGGGAGATGAAGGATGGTACTGGATGGTCTTCAGAGATAGATGGGAGAGGTTGAGGGGAGCTGATGGATGGGACTGGATGGTGTTCAGAGATAGATGGGAGGGGTTGAGGGAGCTGAAGGATGGGACTGGATGGTGTTCAGAGATAGATGGGAGAGGTTGAGGGGAGCTGAAGGATGGGACTGGATGGTGTTCAGAGATAGATGGGAGGGGTTGAGGGGAGCTGAAGGATGGGACTGAATGGTGTTCAGAGATAGATGGGAGAGGTTGAGGGGAGCTGAAAGATGGGACTGGATGGTGTTGATGGGAGGGGTTGAGGGGAGCTGAAGGATGGGACTGGATGGTGTTCAGAGATAGATGGAGGGGTTGAGGGGAGCTGAAGGATGGGACTGGATGGTGTTCAGAGATAGATGGGAGGGGTTGAGGGGAGCTGAAGGATGGGACTGGATGGTCTTCAGAGATAGATGGGAGGGGTTGAGGGAGCTGAAGGACTGGATGGTGTTCAGAGATAGATGGGAGGGGTTGAATGGAGCTGAAGGATGGGACTGGATGGTGTTAGGAGATAGATGGGAGGGGTTGAGGGGAGCTGAAGGATGGGACTGGATGGTCTTCAGAGATAGATGGGAGGGGTTGAGGGTAGCTGAAGTATGGGACTCGATGGTGTTCAGAGATAGATGCGAGGGGTTGAGGGGAGCTGAAGGATGGGACTGGATGGTGTTCAGAGATTGATGGGAAGGGTTGAGGGGAGCTGAAGGAAGGGACTGGATGGTGTTTAGAGATAGATGGGAGGGGTTGAGGGGAGCTGAAGGATGGGACTGGATGGTGTTAAGAGATAGATGGGGAGGGGTTGAATGGAGCTGAAGGATGGGACTGGATGGTCTTCAGAGATAGATGGGAGGGGTTGAATGGAGCTGAAGGATGGGACTGGATGGTCTTCAGAGATAGATGGGAGGGGTTGAGGGTAGCTGAAGGATGGGACTGGATGGTCTTCAGAGATAGATGGGAGGGGTTGAATGGAGCTGAAGGATGGGACTGGATGGTCTTCAGAGATAGATGGGAGGGGTTGAGGGGAGCTGAAGGATGGTACTGGATGGTCTTCAGAGATAGATGGGAGGGGTTGAATGGAGCTGAAGGATGGGACTGGATGGTCTTCAGAGATAGATGGGAGGGGTTGAGGGGAGCTGAAGGATGGGACTGGATGGTCTTCAGAGATAGATGGGAGGGGTTGAGGGGAGCTGAAGGATGGGACTGGATGGTCTTCAGAGATAGATGGGAGGGGTTGAATGGAGCTGAAGGATGGGACTGGATGATCTTCAGAGATAGATGGGAGGGGTTGAGGGGAGCTGAAGGATGGGACTGGATGGTGTTCAGAGATAGATGGGAGGGGTTGAGGGAGCTGAAGGACTGGATGGTGTTCAGAGATAGATGGGAGGGGTTCAATGGAGCTGAAGGATGGGACTGGATGGTGGTAGGAGATAGATGGGAGGGGTTGAGGGGAGCTGAAGGATGGGACTGGATTGTGTTCAGAGATAGATGGGAGAGGTTGAGGGGAGCTGAAGGATGGGACTGGATGATGTTTAGAGATAGATGGGAGGGGTTGAGGGGAGCTGAAGGATGGGACTGGATGGTCTTCAGAGATAGATGGGAGGGGTTGAGGGGAGCTGAAGGATGGGACTGGATGGTCTTCAGAGATAGATGGAAGGGGTTGAATGGAGCTGAAGGATGGGACTGGATGGTCTTCAGAGATAGATGGGAGGGGTTGAGGGGAGCTGAAGGATGGGACTGGATGGTCTTCAGAGATAGATGGGAGGGGTTGAGGGGAGCTGAAGGATGGGACTGGATGGTCTTCAGAGATAGATGGGAGGGGTTGAATGGAGCTGAAGGATGGGACTGGATGGTCTTCAGAGATAGATGGGAGGGGTTGAGGGGAGCTGAAGGATGGGACTGGATGGTGTTCAGAGATAGATGGGAGGGGTTGAGGGAGCTGAAGGACTGGATGGTGTTCAGAGATAGATGGGAGGGGTTCAATGGAGCTGAAGGATGGGACTGGATGGTGGTAGGAGATAGATGGGAGGAGTTGAGGGGAGCTGAAGGATGGGACTGGATGATGTTTAGAGATAGATGGGAGGGGTTGAGGGGAGCTGAAGGATGGGACTGGATGGTCTTCAGAGATAGATGGGAGGGGTTGAGGGTAGCTGAAGTATGGGACTCGATGGTGTTCAGAGATAGTTGCGAGGGGTTGAGGGGAGCTGAAGGATGGGACTGGATGGTGTTCAGAGATTGATGGGAGGGGTTGAGGGGAGCTGAAGGATGGGACTGGATGGTGTTAAGAGATAGATGGGGAGGGGTTGAATGGAGCTGGAGGATGGAACTGGATGGTGTTCAAGGATAGATGGGAGAGGTTGAGGGGAGCTGAAGGATGGGACTGGATGGTCTTCAGAGATAGATGGGAGAGGTTGAGGGGAGCTGAAGGATGGGACTGGATGGTGTTTAGAGATAGATGGGAGGGGTTGAGGGGAGCTGAAGGATGGGACTGGATGGTGTTAAGAGATAGATGGGGAGGGGTTGAATGGAGCTGAAGGATGGGACTGGATGGTGTTCAGAGATAGATGGGAGAGGTTGAGGGGAGCTGAAGGATGGGACTGGATGGTCTTCAGAGATAGATGGGAGGGGTTGAGGGGAGCTGAAGGATGGGACTGGATGGTGTTTAGAGACAGATGGGAGGGGTTGAGGGGAGCTGAAGGATGGGACTGGATGGTCTTCAGAGATAGATGGGAGGGGTTGAGGGGAGCTGAAGGATGGGACTGGATGGTGTTTAGAGATAGATGGGAGGGGTTGAGGGGAGCTGAAGGATGGGACTGGCTGGTGTTCAGAGATAGATGGGAGGGGTTGAGGGGAGCTGAAGGATGGGACTGGATGGTCTTCAAAGATAACTGTTTTGAGTTGCATTGTGTCCGTAAAATGTATGTAGTCTGTATTAACTGGAAGTAGAAGCCTAAGTGTTGTTGTCCATTAGTTTACTCCAATTAGTGGAGGGGTGTTGGGTTAGAGGAATATAATAAAGGATAATATAATAAAATATACCAGTCAAGAGTTTGGACAGACCTCAAGGTTTTTCTTTGTTTTTACTATTTTCTACATTGTAGAATAATAGTGAAGACATCAACACTATGAAATAGCACAGACGGAATCATGTAGTAACCAAAAAATTGTTTTTACAAGTCACAGGTAAGTCTTAGCATTCAAGTCCCAAGTCAAGTCCCAAGTCAAGTCCCTATATTAGCCACGAATTACCGTTCTTTGTGCAGCTTCAAATGTCGAACAAAGTTGGAAATTGTTGCGCCTCCGTCTGTCTTCCTATCCGAAAATAATAATTTTGGGTATCATCTTTCCAAGGGCGCCACTTTTTCTCAGCTGCCACAATTTGATTGGCTGCTGTCCGATTCAAACTGTAATTAAATTAAAACTTTTTGTAATAGCATCATTTTTAATATTTGGGCTTGGGGAGGGTATCAAGTCAGTTCAAGTCAAAAGGCTCAAGTCCAAGTCAAGTCACAAGTCATTGGTGTTAAAGTCAAAGTCGAGTTGCAAGTCATCATATTTGTGACTCGAGTCTAACTCGAGTCCAAGTCATGTGACTCATAGCCACACCGCTGGTAATAACCAATAAGTGTTAAACAAATCAAAATATATTTTATATTTGAGATTCTTCAAAGTAGCCACCCTTTTCCTTGACGACAGCTTTGCACACTCTTGGCATTCTCTCAACCAGCTTCATGAGGAATGTTTTTCAACAGTCTTGAAGGAGTTCCCACATATGTTGAGCACTTGTTGGCTGCTTTTCCTTCACTATAAAGTACAGGAAACTAGACCGCGCGTCACTATCTCACAGGAGACCCGTTTGAACGTAAACTTTTTGTTAAATCAAAATGTTTTTTTTGGGCCAGAAATGCCTTCTTGAACATGTGAACCTTAATGTGCCTTATTGACAAACTTGTATGTCATCTGTAAATACCAATAAAATGGTTAAATTAGGAGCCTGGTTGGTTAAGCCACAGAAAAAGTCAGTAACATTCCCGCCGGCCGTGATTGGCTAAGATAATGAGTTGGCTGGACATGCCAAGAGATGAGTTTGGATTGGTCTGCCATATAGCAAGCTTCTGTCTATTTGAGCTGGTCAGTAATTAATCCTGTCTAACGTGGCTTTTATTTTTTAAATGTATCGCGTAGTAACACTGTTCACAAGACTCCCCTCTGCAAGAATCCATTTCAATAGAATGTCAACAACAACAAGTGTTTCCTCTCGTCTGAGTGTGTCAGAGACTAACTGATGCATTTACGAACATTCAACACCGGTTGAATGTGGCCGGTGTCAGTAAACATCGGCAAAAAAAGCGTAATTCAATTGTTGCCAGCAGCACAGTCACCAACGCTCTGGATAACATGACAACAGCTCCGCTAGAGAGAGTAAAATGGTCAGAGTTTGGGTAGCGGCTGAAGCTTAAGACTCTTATGGCACACGGTCAGCGTGAACCAGAGTGACTTGACACAACAACGGACCGAGCTGTACAAACAAAAACGACTCGGGACGTGAAAGGGTTTGCAGTCTGCCGTGAGGCGTTCATCCATGTATACAGGTAAGAGTCTAGCTACAGATTCAGATATTATACGCTTCTAATTTGGTCAGAAAGTGGATTTCATTGCAAGTTAAAGCTTACTGTTAGCTAGCGAGCTGATGTTAGATGGCTGGCTCGCTAGCTAACATTACATTTATGATCTGTATGTAGTAATGCTATCTCCGAATGCCATTTTGCATTGCTAGTTATAGCCTGATGTTAGCTAGCTGACTAGCTAACATTGAACCTATTTGGTTAACTTTAGCTAGCTATGACAATCGGTTTGTATTGCTAGTACTATTTGGATTAAGATTATGGCTCATTGTTTAGCTAGCTAGCTAGAATGTCTAAACAAAAGACTCCACTTCGCCAGGTGATTACATGAGTTAGGTTAGCCAGGTGTATCTGACGGTGATTACAGCCATCTATTGTATAACAATGCTAAAATATCTGGAATTTGTCTTTCAGCATCAGTAGAACACACCTGACTCTCCTCCACCAGTAAAAACAAGGAGAATGGTCTAATGCCTCCCATCAGAAAGACCTGTAGAACACACCTGACTCTCCTCCACCAGTAAAAACAAGGAGAATGGTCTAATGCCTCCCATCAGAAAGACCTGTAGAACACACCTGGACTCTCCTCCATCAGTCATACAAGGAGAATGGTCTAATGCCTCCCATCAGAAAGAGAGCTGACCCAAGCACAGGTTACACCTGAAGCATGAGGACTTGCAGCGAGTGGTGAACTTCATCAACAACTACGCAGAGGATAATGCCATAGTGTTACCAGGACGCCACCCAGGACACCAACACGTTGGTGGCCTTCCCATGTGACAAAAGCAGCGGTGTGGCATCTCTACAAGGAATCGATGACAACACTTGGTATGTAAAACATAAACAACACGTTTTCATTATTTCATTGACCTCCAACATGATTGGCACCACTTTTATTGATCTCACATTATGTCTGTATTTTCCAGAGGTACGTGTCGTCAGGCTGTGCATTATCATTTTAACTTCCAGTTTACAACATGATGTTTCTGTTTGCACTGTGTAATGTCTGCGTCCAACTCACACTCCCAAGCACTTCGTTCTCCGGAACGCAGCCCACTTTTCCAGCTCACTCTCCAGATCCCAACCACCAGAATTCTGATCACCTGTTCACACACCTGCATGTCTTCCTCCCACACTATTTAGTTCCATTTCTTGCACCCCATCACTGTGATGTTTGCTTTGAGAAACACTTTTTCGGAGCTTTGTTTTTTCCCGTATTTATCTCCTCCCGTGTATGATAGTTTTTGCCTGCCTCACTCACAACTCCTTTTGCCTTTTCCCTGCCTGTACTGTTGCCATTTTTTAGACATACTGTGTATGACCTTCTGCCTGCCCCTGGACCCAGCTACCTGCCTGCTCCTGTGTATGACCTTCTGCCTGTCCATGGATCCAGCTACCTGCCTCCTCCTGTGTATGACCTTCTGCCTGTCCATGGACCCAGCTACCTGCCAGCTCTTATGGTCCCTTTCATGAAACACCTGCTGCGCTCTGCGCTTGAAACCAGCTCTCTGTCTCCCTCGTGTCCATTACACACTGATGCTGCTCTGCACATTTGTAGGTAAGTGAAACTTACCTGATAATAATACTTAAAACATGATACTACATTTTACGTTACATTTTCTTTTCATTAACTTATCTTAATGTTCTTTTGTTGTTTGCAGGTACACTATCCTTCTGACCCTATGTATCCAGGTCCATCTACTATCCTTCTGACCCTATGTATCCAGGTCCATCTACTATCCTTCTGACCCTATGTATCCAGGTCCATCTACTATCCTTCTGACCCTATGTAGCCAGGTCCATCTACTATCCTTCTGACCCTATGTAGCCAGGTCCCATCTACTATCCTTCTGACCCTATGTAGCCAGGTCCATCTACTATCCTTCTGACCCTATGTAGCCAGGTCCCATCTACTATCCTTCTGACCCTATGTAGCCAGGTCCCATCTACTATCCTTCTGACCCTATGTAGCCAGGTCCCATCTACTATCCTTCTGACCCTATGTAGCCAGGTCCCATCTACTATCCTTCTGACCCTATGTAGCCAGGTCCATCTACTATCCTTCTGACCCAGGTCCCATCTACTATCCTTCTGACCCTATGTAGCCAGGTCCATCTACTATCCTTCTGACCCAGGTCCCATCTACTATCCTTCTGACCCAGGTCCCATCTACTATCCTTCTGACCCTATGTAGCCAGGTCCATCTACTATCCTTCTGACCCAGGTCCCATCTACTATCCTTCTGACCCTATGTAGCCAGGTCCCATCTACTATCCTTCTGACCCTATGTAGCCAGGTCCCATCTACTATCCTTCTGACTCTATGTAGCCAGGTCCCATCTACTATCCTTCTGACCCTATGTAGCCAGGTCCATCTACTATCCTTCTGACCCAGGTCCATCTACTATCCTTCTGACCCTATGTAACCAGGTCCCATCTACTATCCTTCTGACCCTATGTAGCCAGGTCCCATCTACTATCCTTCTGACCCTATGTAGCCAGGTCCATCTACTATCCTTCTGACCCTATATAACCAGGTCCATCTACTATCCTTCTGACCCTATGTAGCCAGGTCCATCTACTATCCTTCTGACCCAGGTCCCATCTACTATCCTTCTGACCCAGGTCCCATCTACTATCCTTCTGACCCTATGTAGCCAGGTCCCATCTACTATCCTTCTGACCCTATGTAGCCAGGTCCATCTACTATCCTTCTGACCCAGGTCCCATCTACTATCCTTCTGACCCAGGTCCCATCTACTATCCTTCTGACCCTATGTAGCCAGGTCCATCTACTATCCTTCCGACCCAGGTCCCATCTACTATCCTTCTGACCCAGGTCCCATCTACTATCCTTCTGACCCTATGTAGCCAGGTCCATCTACTATCCTTCTGACCCAGGTCCCATCTACTATCCTTCTGACCCAGGTCCCATCTACTATCCTTCTGACCCTATGTAGCCAGGTCCATCTACTATCCTTCTGACCCAGGTCCCATCTACTATCCTTCTGACCCTATGTAGCCAGGTCCCATCTACTATCCTTCTGACCCTATGTAGCCAGGTCCCATCTACTATCCTTCTGACTCTATGTAGCCAGGTCCCATCTACTATCCTTCTGACCCTATGTAGCCAGGTCCATCTACTATCCTTCTGACCCAGGTCCATCTACTATCCTTCTGACCCTATGTAACCAGGTCCCATCTACTATCCTTCTGACCCTATGTAGCCAGGTCCCATCTACTATCCTTCTGACCCTATGTAGCCAGGTCCATCTACTATCCTTCTGACCCTATATAACCAGGTCCATCTACTATCCTTCTGACCCTATGTAGCCAGGTCCATCTACTATCCTTCTGACCCAGGTCCCATCTACTATCCTTCTGACCCAGGTCCCATCTACTATCCTTCTGACCCTATGTAGCCAGGTCCCATCTACTATCCTTCTGACCCTATGTAGCCAGGTCCATCTACTATCCTTCTGACCCAGGTCCCATCTACTATCCTTCTGACCCAGGTCCCATCTACTATCCTTCTGACCCTATGTAGCCAGGTCCATCTACTATCCTTCCGACCCAGGTCCCATCTACTATCCTTCTGACCCAGGTCCCATCTACTATCCTTCTGACCCTATGTAGCCAGGTCCATCTACTATCCTTCTGACCCAGGTCCATCTACTATCCTTCTGACCCTATGTAGCCAGGTCCCATCTACTATCCTTCTGACCCTATGTAGCCAGGTCCATCTACAATCCATCTGACCCAGGTCCCATCTACTATCCTTCTGACCCTATGTAGCCAGGTCCATCTACTATCCTTCTGACCCTATATAACCAGGTCCATCTACTATCCTTCTGACCCTATGTAGCCAGGTCCCATCTACTATCCTTCTGACCCTATGTAGCTAGGTCCCATCCTCTATCCTTCTGACCCTATGTAGCCAGGTCCCATCTACTATCCTTCTGACTCTATGTAGCCAGGTCCATCTACTATCCTTCTGACCCAGGTCCATCTACTATCCTTCTGACCCTATGTAACCAGGTCCCATCTACTATCCTTCTGACCCTATGTAGCCAGGTCCCACCTACTATCCTTCTGACCCTATGTAGCCAGGTCCATCTACTATCCTTCTGACCCAGGTCCATCTACTATCCTTCTGACCCTATGTAGCCAGGTCCAATCTACTATCCTTCTGACCCTATGTAGCCAGGTCCCATCTACTACCCTTCTGACCCTATGTAGCCAGGTCCATCTACTATCCTTCTGACCCTTTGTAGCCAGGTCCCATCTACTACCCTTCTGACCCTATGTAGCCAGGTCCCATCTACTACCCTTCTGACCCTATGTAGCCAGGTCCCATCTATTACCCTTCTGACCCTATGTAGCCAGGTCCCATCTACTATCCTTCTGACCCTATGTAGCCAGGTCCTATCTACTATCCTTCTGACCCAGGTCCATCTACTATCCTTCTGACCCTATGTTGCCAGGTCCCATCTATTACCCTTCTGACCCTATGTAGCCAGGTCCCATCTACTATCCTTCTGACCCTATGTAGCCAGGTCCCATCTACTATCCTTCTGACCCAGGTCCATCTACTATCCTTCTGACCCTATGTAGCCAGGTCCCATCTATTACCCTTCTGACCCTATGTAGCCAGGTCCATCTACTATCCTTCTGACCCAGGTCCCATCTACTATCCTTCTGACCCTATGTAGCCAGGTCCCATCTATTACCCTTCTGACCCTATGCAGCCAGGTCCCATCTATTACCCTTCTGACCCTATGTAGCCAGGTCCATCTACTATCCTTCTGACCCTATGTAGCCAGGTCCCATCTACTATCCTTCTGACCCTATGTAGCCAGGTCCATCTACTATCCTTCTGACCCTATGTAGCCAGGTCCCATCTATTACCCTTCTGACCCTATGTAGCCAGGTCCATCTACTATCCTTCTGACCCAGGTCCCATCTACTATCCTTCTGACCCAGGTCCCATCTACTATCCTTCTGACCCTATGTAGCCAGGTCCATCTACTATCCTTCTGACCCAGGTCCCATCTACTATCCTTCTGACCCAGGTCCCATCTACTATCCTTCTGACCCTATGTAGCCAGGTCCATCTACTATCCTTCTGACCCAGGTCCCATCTACTATCCTTCTGACCCTATGTAGCCAGGTCCCATCTACTATCCTTCTGACCCTATGTAGCCAGGTCCCATCTACTATCCTTCTGACCCTATGTAGCCAGGTCCCATCTACTATCCTTCTGACCCTATGTAGCCAGGTCCATCTACAATCCATCTGACCCAGGTCCCATCTACTATCCTTCTGACCCTATGTAGCCAGGTCCATCTACTATCCTTCTGACCCTATATAACCAGGTCCATCTACTATCCTTCTGACCCTATGTAGCCAGGTCCCATCTACTATCCTTCTGACTCTATGTAGCCAGGTCCCATCTACTATCCTTCTGACCCTATGTAGCCAGGTCCATCTACTATCCTTCTGACCCAGGTCCATCTACTGTCCTTATGACCCTATGTAACCAGGTCCCATCTACTATCCTTCTGACCCTATGTAGCCAGGTCCCATCTACTATCCTTCTGACCCTATGTAGCCAGGTCCATCTACTATCCTTCTGACCCTATATAACCAGGTCCATCTACTATCCTTCTGACCCTATGTAGCCAGGTCCATCTACTATCCTTCTGACCCAGGTCCCATCTACTATCCTTCTGACCCTATGTAGCCAGGTCCCATCTACTATCCTTCTGACCCTATGTAGCCAGGTCCATCTACTATCCTTCTGACCCTATATAACCAGGTCCATCTACTATCCTTCTGACCCTATGTAGCCAGGTCCCATCTACTATCCTTCTGACCCTATGTAGCCAGGTCCATCAACTATCCTTCTGACCCAGGTCCCATCTACTATCCTTCTGACCCAGGTCCCATCTACTATCCTTCTGACCCTATGTAGCCAGGTCCATCTACTATCCTTCCGACCCAGGTCCCATCTACTATCCTTCTGACCCAGGTCCCATCTACTATCCTTCTGACCCTATGTAGCCAGGTCCATCTACTATCCTTCTGACCCAGGTCCATCTACTATCCTTCTGACCCTATGTAGCCAGGTCCCATCTACTATCCTTCTGACCCTATGTAGCCAGGTCCCATCTACTATCCTTCTGACCCTATGTAGCCAGGTCCCATCTACTATCCTTCTGACCCTATGTAGCCAGGTCCATCTACAATCCATCTGACCCAGGTCCCATCTACTATCCTTCTGACCCTATGTAGCCAGGTCCATCTACTATCCTTCTGACCCTATATAACCAGGTCCATCTACTATCCTTCTGACCCTATGTAGCCAGGTCCCATCTACTATCCTTCTGACCCTATGTAGCTAGGTCCCATCCTCTATCCTTCTGACCCTATGTAGCCAGGTCCCATCTACTATCCTTCTGACTCTATGTAGCCAGGTCCCATCTACTATCCTTCTGACCCTATGTAGCCAGGTCCATCTACTATCCTTCTGACCCTATGTAGCCAGGTCCCATCTACTACCCTTCTGACCCTATGTAGCCAGGTCCCATCTACTACCCTTCTGACCCTATGTAGCCAGGTCCCATCTATTACCCTTCTGACCCTATGTAGCCAGGTCCCATCTACTATCCTTCTGACCCTATGTAGCCAGGTCCCATCTACTATCCTTCTGACCCAGGTCCATCTACTATCCTTCTGACCCTATGTAGCCAGGTCCCATCTATTACCCTTCTGACCCTATGTAGCCAGGTCCATCTACTATCCTTCTGACCCAGGTCCCATCTACTATCCTTCTGACCCAGGTCCCATCTACTATCCTTCTGACCCTATGTAGCCAGGTCCCATCTACTATCCTTCTGACCCTATGTAGCCAGGTCCATCTACTATCCTTCTGACCCTATATAACCAGGTCCATCTACTATCCTTCTGACCCAGGTCCCATCTACTATCCTTCTGACCCTATATAACCAGGTCCATCTACTATCCTTCTGACCCAGGTCCCATCTACTATCCTTCTGACCCTATATAACCAGGTCCATCTACTATCCTTCTGACCCAGGTCCCATCTACTATCCTTCTGACCCTATATAACCAGGTTATATCACCTATCCTGCTCCCGACACCACTTGCGTCACTGCAGCATCCACAGAGAGGCTCTTGGGTACACTGCAGCATCCACAGAGAGGCTCTTGGGTACACTGCAGCATCCACAGAGAGGCTCTTGCTGCCAAGGGAAGGCCTGACAGCTTGAAAGATGTTTTGGACACTACAGTGAAAATGGTTTTGTTAAAGCAAGGCCCCTAAAATCTTGTGTATTTTCTGCAATATGCAACGATATGGGGCGGCAGGTAGTGGTTAGAGCATTGGGCCAGTAACCGAAAGGTTTCTAGATTGTATCCCTGAGTTGACAAGGTAAGAATCTGTCGTTCTGCCCTGAACAAGGCAGTTAACCCACTGTTCCCCTGAACAGGCAGTTAACACACTGTTCCTAGGCCGTCATTGTAAATAAGAATTTGTTCTTAACTGGCTTGCCTAGTTAAATAAAGATTTTTTAAAAATATATATATATGGGCAGTGACCATGTAAAGCCTTTGCAACATACAGAAGTGGTTGTCAAAGTATTGACACGTTGTTTGAATTGAGAGACGAGCTTAAAGTTTTCTTTACTGATCATACTTTTATCTTGTCTGACCGTTTGCATGATGACGAGTTTCTCACACAACTGGCCTATCTGGGTGATGTTTTCTCTCACCTGAATGATCTGAATCTAGGATTACAGGGACTCTCCGCAACTATATTCAATGTATGGGACAAAACTGAGGCTGATTAAGAAGTTGGAGCTCTTCTCTGTCTGCATTAACAACACACAGGTCTTTCCATCATTGTATAATTTTTTGTGAGCAAATGAACAAGCTTACGGACAATGTCAAATGTGATATAGCGAAGCACTTGAGTGAGTTGGGTGCGCAATTACGCAGGTACTTTCCTGAAATGGACAACACAAACAACTGGATTCGTTATCCCTTTCATGCTCTGCCTCCAGTCCACTTATCAATATCCGAACAAGAGCCTCATCGAAATTCCAACAAGCGGTTCTGTGAAAATGTAATTTAATCAGAAGCCACTGCCAGATTTCTGGATTGGGCTGCGCTCAGAGTATCCTGCCTTGGCATATCGCGCTGTTAAGACACTGATGCCCTTTGCAACCACGTATCTATGTGAGAGTTGATTCTCTTTTTTTTTTTAAAGGGTGGCGCAGTGGTTAAGGGCGCTGTACCGCAGCTCCAGCTGTGCCACCAGAGACTCTGGGTTCGCGCCCAGGCTAAGTCGTAACCGGTCGCGACCGGGAGGTCCGTGGGGCGATGCACAATTGGCCTAGCATCGTCCGGGTTAGGGAGGATTTGGCCGGTAGGGATATCCTTGTCTCATCGCGCACCAGCGACTCCTGTGTGCAGTGCACGCTAACCAAGGTTGCCAGGTGCACGGTGTTTCCTCCGGCGCATTGGTGCGGCTGGCTTCCGGGTTGGATGCGCGCTGTGTTAAGAAGCAGTGCGGCTTGGTTGGGTTGTGTATCGGAGGACACATGACTTTCAACCTTCGTCTCTCCCGAGCCCGTACGGGAGTTGTAGCGATGAGACAAGATAGTAGCATCCTTTCAAGCACACCCTTCTCATTAAGCTGTGGTGAGTTATTCACACCCTTCTCATTAAGCTGTGGTGAGTTATTCACACCCTTCTCATTAACCTGTGGTGAGTTATTCACACCCTTCTCATTAACCTGTGGTGAGTTATTCACACCCTTCTCATTAACCTGTGGTGAGTTATTCATACCCTTCTCATTAACCTGTGGTGAGTTATTCACACCCTTCTCATTAACCTGTGGTGAGTTATTCACACCCTTCTCATTAACCTGTGGTGAGTTATTCACACCCTTCTCATTAACCTGTGGTGAGTTATTCACACCCTTCTCATTAACCTGTGGTGAGTTATTCACACCCTTCTCATTAACCTGTGGTGAGTTATTCACACCCTTCTCATTAACCTGTGGTGAGTTATTTACACCCTTCTCATTAACCTGTGGTGAGTTATTCACACCCTTCTCATTAACCTGTGGTGAGATATTCACACCCTTCTCATTAACCTGTGGTGAGATATTCACACCCTTCTCATTAACCCGTGGTGAGTTATTCACACCCTTCTCATTAACCTGTGGTGAGTTATTTACACCCTTCTCATTAACCTGTGGTGAGATATTCACACCCTTCTCATTAACCTGTGGTGAGTTATTCACACCCTTCTCATTAACCTGTGGTGAGTTATTCACACCCTTCTCATTAACCTGTGGTGAGTTATTCACACCCTTCTCATTAACCTGTGGTGAGTTATTTACACCCTTCTCATTAACCTGTGGTGAGTTATTCACACCCTCCTCATTAACCTGTGGTGAGTTATTCACACCCTTCTCATTAACCTGTGGTGAGTTATTCACACCCTTCTCATTAACCTGTGGTGAGTTATTCACACCCTTCTCATTAACCTGTGGTGAGTTATTCTCACCCTTCTCATTAACCTGTGGTGAGTTATTTACACCCTTCTCATTAACCTGTGGTGAGTTATTCACACCCTCCTCATTAACCTGTGGTGAGTTATTCACACCCTTCTCATTAACCTGTGGTGAGTTATTCACACCCTTCTCATTAACCTGTGGTGAGATATTCACACCCTTCTCATTAACCTGTGGTGAGTTATTCACACCCTTCTCATTAACCTGTGGTGAGTTATTCACACCCTTCTCATTATCCTGTGGTGAGATATTCACAGCCTTCTCATTATCCTGTGGTGAGTTATTCACACCCTTCTCATTAACCTGTGGTGAGTTATTCACACCCTTCTCATTAACCTGTGGTGAGTTATTCACACCATTCTCATTAAGCTGTGGTGAGTTATTCACACCCTTCTCATTAACCTGTGGTGAGTTATTCACACCCTTCTCATTAACCTGTGGTGAGTTATTCACACCCTTCTCATTAACCTGTGGTGAGTTATTCACACCCTTCTCATTAACCTGTGGTGAGTTATTCACACTCTTCTCATTATCCTGTGGTGAGATATTCACACCCTTCTCATTATCCTGTGGTGAGTTATTCACACCCTTCTCATTAACCTGTGGTGAGTTATTCACACCCTTCTCATTAACCTGTGGTGAGTTATTCACACCCTTCTCATTAACCTGTGGTGAGTTATTCACACCCTTCTCATTAACCTGTGGTGAGTTATTCACACCCTTCTCATTAACCTGTGGTGAGTTATTCACACCCTTCTCATTAACCTGTGGTGAGTTATTCACACCCTTCTCATTAACCTGTGGTGAGTTATTCACACCCTTCTCATTAACCTGTGGTGAGTTATTCACACCCTTCTCATTAACCTGTGGTGAGTTATTCACACCCTTCTCATTAACCTGTGGTGAGTTATTCACACCCTTCTCATTAACCTGTGGTGAGTTATTCACACCCTTCTCATTAACCTGTGGTGAGTTATTCACACCCTTCTCATTAACCTGTGGTGAGTTATTCACACCCTTCTCATTAACCTGTGGTGAGTTATTCACACCCTTCTCATTAACCTGTGGTGAGTTATTCACACCCTTCTCATTAACCTGTGGTGAGATATTCACACCCTTCTCATTAACCTGTGGTGAGTTATTCACACCCTTCTCATTAACCTGTGGTGAGTTATTCACACCCTTCTCATTAACCTGTGGTGAGTTATTCACACCCTTCTCATTAACCTGTGGTGAGTTATTCACACCCTTCTCATTAACCTGTGGTGAGTTATTCACACCCTTCTCATTAACCTGTGGTGAGATATTCACACCCTTCTCATTAACCTGTGGTGAGTTATTCACACCCTTCTCATTAACCTGTGGTGAGTTATTCACACCCTTCTCATTAACCTGTGGTGAGTTATTCACACCCTTCTCATTAACCTGTGGTGAGTTATTCACACCCTTCTCATTAACCTGTGGTGAGTTATTCACACCCTTCTCATTAACCTGTGGTGAGTTATTCACACCCTTCTCATTAACCTGTGGTGAGTTATTCACACCCTTCTCATTAACCTGTGGTGAGTTATTCACACCCTTCTCATTAACCTGTGGTGAGTTATTCACACCCTTCTCATTAACCTGTGGTGAGATATTCACCATTTTCGATTAACAAATAAGGTTTTATATGTAAGATAGTTAAATAAAGAGCAAAATTATTGATTATTATTATATTATTATTTGTGCCCTGGTCCTATAAGAGCTCTTTGTCACTTCCCATGAGCCGGATTGTGGTGACAACTCACACTCATTCTTCTGTTTAATAAATGTATCGTATATAGTGTGTGTGTGGCAGGATTACAACGATGGCAAACAACAACATTTGAGAGTGCTCTGACCCTGGTGATAGAGGGGGCACGCAGCTGGAAGTTGAATGGTTTGGGAACCACTGGTATGGAGAATGCTGTGTGGTGATTGGTTAGTTAGGAGGATGCTGTGTGGTGATTGGTTAATATGGATGAAACTATGTGCTGATTGGTTAGTATGTAGGATGGTACGGTGCTGGTGGAAAGCTATGGCTGGAAACAACACCTGACTCCATACTTCAGGCTGCTGCCACAGTTTTAAGCAGTACCAACACTTCAGGTGGACATCACATGCCCTGCACCAAAGTCAAGGGCAGGACAGAAACAGGCTCTCCGAATATACCTTGTCCATGCGGGGTTCGGACGGACCAGTCATCAGCACTATCTGCCTCTATTCACATGACTCCTAATACGTTGCTGCTTCTATCTGCAGTGCCTCTAGTCACATGACTCCTAATACTGCTGCTACTATCTGCAGTGCCTCTAGTCACATGACCCTCTCCTAATACGTTGCTGCTACTATCTGCAGTGCCTCTAGTCACATGACTCTCTCCTAATACGTTGCTGCCACTATCTGCAGTGCCTCTAGTCACATGACCCTCTCCTAATACGTTGCTGCTACTATCTGCAGTGCCTCTAGTCACATGACTCTCTCCTAATACTGCTGCTACTATCTGCAGTGCCTCTAGTCACGACTCTCTCCTAATACGTTGCTGCCACTATCTGCAGTGCCTCTAGTCACATGACCCTCTCCTAATACGTTGCTGCTACTATCTGCAGTGCCTCTAGTCACATGACTCTCTCCTAATACTGCTGCTACTATCTGCAGTGCCTCTAGTCACATGACTCCTAATACTGCTGCTACTATCTGCAGTGCCTCTAGTCACATGACTCTCTCCTAATACTGCTGCTACTATCTGCAGTGCCTCTAGTCACATGACCCTCTCCTAATACGTTGCTGCTACTATCTGCAGTGCCTCTAGTCACATGACTCTCTCCTAATACGTTGCTGCTACTATCTGCAGTGCCTCTAGTCACATGACTCTCTCCTAATACTGCTGCTACTATCTGCAGTGCCTCTAGTCACATGACTCTCTCCTAATACGTTGCTGCTACTATCTGCAGTGCCTCTAGTCACATGACTCTCTCCTAATACGTTGCTACTACTATCTGCAGTGCCTCTAGTCACATGACTCCTAATATGTTGCTGCTACTATCTGCAGTGCCTCTAGTCACATGACTCTCTCCTAATACTGCTGCTACTATCTGCAGTGCCTCTAGTCACATGACCCTCTCCTAATACGTTGCTGCTACTATCTGCAGTGCCTCTAGTCACATGACTCTCTCCTAATACGTTGCTACTACTATCTGCAGTGCCTCTAGTCACATGACCCTCTCCTAATACTGCTGCTACTATCTGCGGTGCCTCTATTCACATGACTATCTCCTAATACGTTGCTACTACTATCTGCAGTGCCTCTAGTCACATGACTCCTAATACGTTGCTGCTACTATCTGCAGTGCCTCTAGTCACATGACTCCTAATACGTTGCTGCTACTATCTGCAGTGCCTCTAGTCACATGACTCCTAATACGTTGCTGCTACTATCTGCAGTGCCTCTAGTCACATGACTCCTAATACGTTGCTGCTACTATCTGCAGTGCCTCTAGTCACATGACTCCTAATACGTTGCTGCTACTATCTGCAGTGCCTCTAGTCACATGACTCCTAATACGTTGCTGCTACTATCTGCAGTGCCTCTATTCACATGACTCTCTCCTAATACGTTGCTGCTACTATTATAGTTTTTATCCTGCCGCTCACATGACCCTCTCCTAATACGTTGCTGCTACTATCTGCAGTGCCTCTAGTCACATGACTCTCTCCTAATACGTTGCTGCTACTATCTGCAGTGCCTCTAGTCACATGACTCTCTCCTAATACTGCTGCTACTATCTGCAGTGCCTCTAGTCACATGACTCTCTCCTAATACGTTGCTACTACTATCTGCAGTGCCTCTAGTCACATGACTCCTAATATGTTGCTGCTACTATCTGCAGTGCCTCTAGTCACATGACTCTCTCCTAATACTGCTGCTACTATCTGCAGTGCCTCTAGTCACATGACCCTCTCCTAATACGTTGCTGCTACTATCTGCAGTGCCTCTAGTCACATGACTCTCTCCTAATACGTTGCTACTACTATCTGCAGTGCCTCTAGTCACATGACCCTCTCCTAATACTGCTGCTACTATCTGCGGTGCCTCTATTCACATGACTATCTCCTAATACGTTGCTACTACTATCTGCAGTGCCTCTAGTCACATGACTCCTAATACGTTGCTGCTACTATCTGCAGTGCCTCTAGTCACATGACTCCTAATACGTTGCTGCTACTATCTGCAGTGCCTCTAGTCACATGACTCCTAATACGTTGCTGCTACTATCTGCAGTGCCTCTAGTCACATGACTCCTAATACGTTGCTGCTACTATCTGCAGTGCCTCTAGTCACATGACTCCTAATACGTTGCTGCTACTATCTGCAGTGCCTCTAGTCACATGACTCCTAATACGTTGCTGCTACTATCTGCAGTGCCTCTATTCACATGACTCTCTCCTAATACGTTGCTGCTACTATTATAGTTTTTATCCTGCCGCTTACCCCTGATTGTATGAAAACTATAACTCATATACCTACCTCATCTATCACTGATATTGTTGGGCTCCCGATTGGCGCAGAGGTCTAAGGCACTGCGTCTAGAGGCGTCACTACAGACCCTGATTCGATTCCAGGCGTATCACAACCGGATGTATTTAGGAGTCCCATAGGGCAGCGCACAATTGGCCTAGTGTCGTCCGGGGTAGGCCGTCATTGTAAATAAGAATTTGTTCTTAACTGACTTGCCTGGTTTAATAAATAAAAAAATCAAGTTAATATTGTTCTTGTATATACTGTATATTTAATTTATATTGACACTATCTATTTCTGATATTGCTACTACGATAGCAACCATTTGGCTGTACAGTTTCTGTAGAGACCCATTCACTAGGCAAGATGTGACTGGGGGTTATTGCATTTCTTCACATTGACCCATCACTTTAGACAAGTGTGTTTCTGGGTAATGTAGTGTGTCTGGGTAATGTAGTGTTTCGGGGTAATGTAGTGTTTCGGGGTAATGTAGTGTTTCAGGGTAATGTAGTGTGTCTGGGTAATGTAGGGTTTCTGGGTAATGTAGGGTTTCTGGGTAATGTAGTGTGTCTGGGTAATGTAGTGTTTCTGGGTAATGTAGTGTTTCGGGGTAATGTAGGGTTTCTGGGTAATGTAGTGTGTCTGGGTAATGCCTGGCTCTTCCTTTCCTGTGGCGGTCCTCATGAGAGCCAGTTTCATCATAGTGCTTGATGGTTTTTGCGACTGCACATGAAGAAACTTTCCAGATTGACTGACCCTCATGTCTTAAAGTAATGATGGACTGTCGTTTCTCTTTGCTTATTTCAGCTGTTCTTGCCATAATATGGACTTGGTATTTTACCAAATAGGGCAATCTTCTGTATACCACCCCTACCTTGTCACAACACAACTGATTGGCTCAAACGCATTAAAGAAGGAAAGAAATTCCACAAACTCACTTTTAACAAGGCACACCTGTTAATTGAAATGCAATCCAGGTGACTACCTCATGAAGTTGGTTGAGAGAATGCCAAGAGTGTTTTAAAGCTGTCCTCAAAGCAAAGATTGGCTACTTTGAAGAATCTCTAAT